>NC_138760.1:58404217-58594217 GCF_965113315.1 Podarcis vaucheri
TAAACAGTGCATTTGGACAAAAGCCGCCAATATTGCTATGGTACATGAATTTATCTAGGGATACACACACACACACACACACACACACACACACACACACACACACACTATAGTTTGCTATTACAAAAAACAAGAGATTTTCCTACATTCCATTATTTTGGCAGAAGCAGAAATGTATCCTTAACATTTGGCCTATGAACTATTCATAACCACATTATCCTCACTCTTAACCATTAGTAGTTTTTCTTTTCTAAGTTAAAAAATTCATACTCCATAAGCCTCTTCTCCATAATCCATAAGCAGGGTGCTGCACTGAGTTTTGAACTACTAGTTTTGTCTACTAGATTTGTCAGTGGGTGGCGGCTGTGCTGCTTTTTCCATTTTTTATTTTTGCATGGTGCCTCAAAACATCTAGCAATCATTGCCGTGTCTCAGCTGTGAAGCATACCTGAGGCAGGTTGTGGCTGGATTTATAATTTCAAAGCATTCCATTCACTAGTCAGCAACAACATAGCAGGGGTCACAAGCCTTTTTCAGCCTGTGGGCACATGCAAACAAGATAAACTGTCATGGGCATATACACCCCACCCCACAATTAAGCACACACTGCAACCTCTTCTAATGGCTTCCACATAATCCTTATTTCAAGTCTTAATTTCAGCAGGGCGAAGAGACCCTGTGGGCACCGAGAAAGATCTCTTGAGTGCAAGTGTACCTGAGGACCCCACATTAGCAACATCTGAAAGGAAATGGCAATTTGGGGGTATACCCTAAGATCCTGTGGGGCAAAAGTAGGCCCAAGACTATAGTGTAAATTCTTGTGTCACTCCGCAGATTGACATTCTTCTGCACAAGTCTTCATTCCTCTTGTCTACATTTATGGACGCCAAAACATTGCATGGCAAGCAGTGATTGGTGTCCATTGGGAGTTGGTAAGGCTGAAGTCAGGGAGATCAACAGTAGGTGGAGGCTACTGACAGGCTGAGCCACCCCCTGGCTGGTGGTTGCAGATAAAGAAGGCAGGCAGGTGGGAGCTTGCTGTGGGCTGTCTGAGGTTGGTGGGGCAGGGGCAGGGCACCATGCACTCTAACAGAGCAGCCTCCACTGCCCTGGACGCACCTCAGACTCAGCCTATCCCACCTTTCTGGGCAGGCCCAGCCTGTTCAGTTGAAGATTACTGCCTTAGGGATGTTAAATTGTGAGGGAGGCTCAGGCCCTTGAGTCTCACTCTAGGCTAAGCAGGCTGACAATAGGACATTAAGCGATTTCTGATTCTTAATGTTTCGGTGCCAGTTGAAGCCTCAAAGACCTGCTCCGCCCCTCAGGCTTTTTAATTTGCTTCAGGCCTCCCTGAAGGCAAGGGACACAACCTGCCTGTGTGGATCTCTACCAGAAGTGCAGACAGTGACTCTGACACAATTATTAGCTGAGGAAGGAAACCTTGGAATGTCAGTAGCCAAGGCGGAGGCCCAGAAATCCCCTGTGCTGGGCCAGACCTGCTCACAGGATCAAACTGGGTGACTCCATGCATTCTGGCCTAAGGCAGTTCAGGGATACAAATACAGTAATGAGATCAGCAACACTGTGCCTTTGATAAATGATATTGTCCCAGGTTCTCACCCCTGCACGACAAGCACCCCTGCGCTTTCGGCAATTCCCTCTTCTACGCAATCATTAAAAGATACAAGAGCTATTATGTACAGCAGGGGCCACGGTGGTTCAAGCTGGCGCTTTCTGAACCTATTCGCTGTGGTGATGGATGGGTTGGAGTTTTGTTCTAGATGTGTTATTTTCTCCCTCCTCTATTTAAAAATTTATTTAAAATATTATTTATATGCTGCCCTTCATCAAAAATTGATTCTAGGGCAGCTCGCAATAATATAACAAGTGAAAAATACAACTCAAATGACACCATAAAACACAGAGATAAAAACAGCCAATAAAACAGATATGTCATACTTAAAAAGCCTGGGTGAATAAAAAAAGGTTTTTGCCTGGTGCCAAAACAATAGTAACATTGGCGCCAAGTTAGCTTCCCTGAGAAGGGCAATAAACAACAGGGTAGCAGTAGAGGGCCAATGCATGAAAAAGGGCAGCTTGATCTTCAGCTATTCTTCAGCTATTCAGCATGGCAAGAGCTCTCTGAAATCTGTTCATTCTCTTTGTTGAGCTTTTACTATTCAATTTTGCATTGCATGGAAATGTTCTAGTCATCTGTACTGTTGTAGGATTGGGGGTTTGGACGGGAAAGAGGTCATGGGGCTAGAAGTCCGGTTGGCTCTTAACAGCTCTGGCAAAGTTGGCAAGTACCTCCTTTATTAGGGAAACTAAAAGTCAGTAGCCCACCCTGACCATGGAAAGGGGAGAGCCAGGTTTGTGTCTTACACAGTTCTAAGCAACTTTCCTGTCAGCACAAAGGTTTCTGCATAGACAACAGGAATTCCTCCCTTTGCTTCCCCCTAACTCTGTTCTGGGCATTCCTCCCACCCTCCCAAGAAGATTTGTGAAGTCGGTGATGCACACATGGTGGGGAGTGAAATCTACATGTCTTTCAAACTGATCCCTTTCCCCAGGTATATGTGAGGAAAAAGTGGGGCAGAAAGAATGTCTTAATGATAAAACACAGATGGGAATTTGTCTAATCCAGTCATCCTTAAATATAGCAATGCTCTGCATTTACAAAGACCACCTAAAATGGCTAAACTCAACAAAAACCTGAAAGCAGATGGGGAAAAGCACTTGTTTTCATCTACCAAAAGATAAAAGCAGGTAAAAAAATAAACCATGACTGGCAATCTGTAAAACTCAAACATGATATTCCTACGTATTAATATAAATGTATTAAAGATAAAACAAAGGGGGGCAGGAAAAACAGAAAAACAAAATCACTCGCTCACATTCATAATAGAATAAACATCCATACATCCATCTTGATTTATACATAGTTTAATCCATACTATCCAAATGTCCAGACGGGTATCCAAACAAAAGTTGGCATTCATAGAAATTGCATTCAAATGTAGGAGGGGTGCCATGCTAATTTAAACTCTGGTTGGTCATAGGTTTTAAAGTCAAATATACAATTGCTCTAACACTAAATAATGGTAAAATCCTGACTATACAGCCCAGCCCTACATTTCTGGTAACCCTAACCTAGTACTTAGTCATGCACTCAGTCCTCTTTTGTAAGGCAACCCTGTACTACCCTGAGTTCCTTTGTACATAACCTGCATTTGGCAAATTTATTTATTTAAAACATATTTCACCCGCTTTTCATTGCACAAGGTATTTCAGAATGAGCTACTTACCTTCAGACAGAGGTATCCTTCCACTAACTACTCTGTGTTCTGTTTCAGAACTGGCTTGTAAGGCTTTCCTCAGCTAACTACTATAGTTCTGATTGTCACAACCTGTGGATAATTAGCTCCATTGTGCACCTGGCTTATGCATAGCTGCTTAGGCCAACTATGAGGAATGCCTGCAGTGGGTCTTGCAGAGCAGACCCACTTACTGGCAGCTGTGCATTTGAAAATTGGCAGCCAAGATAGGGGAGGGACAATCTGAAGCGGATAAAAATAGGTAGGGGAAGGGTTAAATCCCCACACCTGCCACCACTCTCCCATTCAAAGCCACCCCCTTGCATCCTTTCCTGAGGTAAAAGTGGGGTATCAGGCTTTAGTTAAACATTTAGGCCTGTAATTTGTAGTTAGGAATTCCTCAGTGAGTTTGGCATAGCCAGAGAGTTTAAACTGACAGGCTCTAGCCACTGATGCAAAATCTGTATCCAAGGTCAACCAGAGGTTAATGCACTATTTGGAACTCTTTAATTAAAACTAATACATTTATACATTTGCTGGGCATCTAAAGTAGTGCCGAAACTAAATATTAGCCAAATGTATCTGAGCATAAAATGCTGTTGATGCAATTTCTTTCCACTGTGTGTTACTCATCAGGAAATAATGGGAACCTTAATGAGCATTAATTTCTCAACATATCAGGGCAGCTGATGAACTAAAAATCAGCTGAGTGTTCACTGACCCTTGTCGTTGGTGCTGTTTATTTCTGTATCATGGCCTAAAGATGCTGCTGGAGGCGCCTTGTTCATTTACTTGCCATCTTCTGAATCAACTGGAGCTCTTTGATATCCTCGGGTGATCAACAACCTTTTGCTCCTCTTCTTCAAGAGTAGGGGTAAGTAATCATGTGTTGCTCATTAAGTCCAAGAACCAGTGGGACTATTCTATGGGAGGCAGGGGGAAGGTAAGAAAGCATGATTATTGAATTCAGCTCACAAACTTTGTGATGAAGCAAACTTTGTTTGTTACTTCTCCCTTGGTAACAGTGTTCTTTTAAAGCTAGTCATTCATTCCTCCTTCATTTATTCTTCAGTCACACCATTTGCAATTGATTTGTATTACACTAAAAGCCAGCGTACATTTGAGGACCATATTGTAGAAATATTAAAGACTGTTTATAAAGCTACATTGGTGGGTTCCAGGGTTGGATTTCCTATACTCAGAAGGAAGGTACATTGAGTTCAATATGATTTACTCTCAAGTATGTCTGTATAGGGGGACGCAAACTATGGTTGTCTGTACCCTTTTCCCTTCATGTTGTGAAGCAAATTCCTCTTTGACTCCAAAAAATTATGAAGCATGTGGTGTAGTTTGGAAAGGGGGTTGTTTATTACAGAAGTGGAAAACGTAGCATAGTGTCAAAGACGGAAGTTAAAAAGAAAAAAGTATAATATTTTTCCCCAAAATAGGAATCGCTGCCGTAGGTTTGCCCATTTCTATTTCCATCTTGAAAGTGGGAATTCTACTCCCTCTCCCTCCCCAAAGAATTTTGGTGGTATTAAATTAAGCTTTACTCAGAGAAGACCTGTTGAATTTAAGGGACCTAATTTAGCCACATGGGACGCAGGTGGTGCTGTGGTCTAAACCACTGAGCCTAGGGCTTGCCAATCGGAAGGTCGGCGGTTCGAATCCCTGCGACGGGGTGAGCTCTCGTTGCTCGGTCCCAGCTCCTGCCAACCTAGCAGTTGGAAAGCACGTCAAAGTGCAAGTAGATAAATAGGTACCGCTCCAGTAGGAAGGTAAACAATGCTTCCATGCGTTGCTCTGGTTTCTCCAGAAGCAGCTTAGTCATGCTGGCCATATGACCCGGAAAAACTGTCTGCGGACAAACGCCGGCTCCCTCAGCCAGTAAAGCGAGATAAGCGCCGCAACCCCAGAGTCGTTCGTGACTGTACTTAACTGTCAGGGGCCCTTTACCTTTTTAATGTCTGTATATGATGGTTGCCTTAAATACACCTTTACCACTTGTTTTCAGTACCCATAATCTATCATAACTGAGGTGTTAGCCCCGCTGTGGCTACTTCTTGAAGTTCAAATACATGACAAAGGCCCACTGAATGTTCTATTTTCAGGTCTGTTCTAAGGCTACCAGTATTGGCGCTGCTGCCCAGTGATTCAGTCCCCCACCCAAAACTTTCCCAGTCTTTATAGAATTTCCAGATTGACCAGAATTTTCATTCTATCGCAAATGCTTTGCAACTGTCAAGAACTTGGGATGCACTGAGCAGTATGGTGCATGCAAACAGTTAATAGAGGATGTGCATGCCGTGCTCTAAGAAGAGTAGTCGGCAACTAACGTGGAGGGAGGGGGGGAGAGAAATGGGCATGACAGGCCAGATGCTATAATTGCTGAAAGGCAGAGAGTATTTTAATTTGAAATAATATGATATATTTATTTTGCAAGTGAAATATGCACCTGTCACGTCACTCCCTAGGGGCATTTGAAGGCTAATGCACATAACTCACTGGCCAACGTTAACGGTTAGAGACTCGCATCTCTCAGAGTAAATTATGTGCCTAGCCTATAACCTCCTCCCTGGGGTAAAAGCTTGCATGGGCAGATAGATCTCTCATTCTCTTCGGGTGGCAACAAATCAAGGAGGACAGAGAGCAAATTCCAGAGCCAAAGGTGCTTGCAGGCACAGCCTACCTATGTTTCCAGATGTTCAGTTGTAAGGGCTGCTTGAATGACTTGGCTTCCTTGAGTGTGGCAGTGAGACAGGGTGAAAATTATCTTGGTGAGG
Organism: Podarcis vaucheri; assembly: GCF_965113315.1. Taxonomy (NCBI): domain Eukaryota; kingdom Metazoa; phylum Chordata; class Lepidosauria; order Squamata; family Lacertidae; genus Podarcis; species Podarcis vaucheri. The sequence continues at coordinate 58,410,318 of NC_138760.1, forward strand.
CTGTGCTCTCTCAGATGGTCAGAGCTCATTTGTGTTTATTTGCCTTTCTGAATAAATAAACAAGGGAAGAGAGAGGTGGAGTTGCTTTGAATGGCTTGAAATGTGCCCCTTTTTAAGATGATAATGTCACAATGTGCAATTTGAGTTGAAGGATGGTGGCAGGACAGTGTCCTTGGGCATGTGGGGGTGGGGCAAAATAAGGCACTAGTAGTTACCTACCACATTACATCACTCATCACAGATTGTGGGTATCCAGCTAAATCCCTCCACACAAAGAAAGACATCTGCAAAATATGAGAGCAATGGCACCTTCCCCCACTCCCAAATCTGCTCTGTACCCCATAACAGATTTGAGAGGCATTGGGAGGGGGAGTTCCATTGTGTTCACAGATGTTGTTCCACTTTTCCCACAATGATTTTGTTGGATAAAACCCAACAGATTTCCTCCTAGTTATTACATTTGCATTCCCCTCCCTAACATGGAACGGCAGATACAGTTCTGACACCAGTCTGTTAAATCATGGCCAACGTGCCCATTGGAGCTCCCATTGACACCTGATGGACGAAATTTTAATGGATGTAAGTGGGCTGGTTTATGCTCTTTTGATCCCAGCAAGTTCACATTGGAGTGTCTCGTCTGAAGAAGTTTGGAACTGATTTGATAAGCTGTAGTATGTAAATTGCTGAGAAGGGACCTGCCAGCCTAAGTGAGGGGATGAAGCTCTGAATTTATGACCCCTGGCAAATCCGACTACTTGATCCTCTTGAAAGGCATTTTGCTTTCAAAATGGACTTTTCCTCCCCTAAAGTGAGTTTCATTTAAATTCCAGTCTATTAGACCATTTCTGACAACTGAAATAGTAAATAATATCCATGGTTTTCAAGGAATGAGCTGGCAAGGTTATTTCCCTTTAGGGGGAGTTTAGATAATGCCACACTCGTTTTGAATAATGGATGGCTGTTCCAGAGAAATGCTGCATGAAAAGATATGGCAAAGATCCTCCCACATGCAGGGCGATATTTCCCAGTTTGAGTGAGAAAGTGGCGAGGATTAAAATCCTACGTGTGCTCCCAGCATTGCCATTGTGCAGATGGGAGCTCATTAGGTTGACTGCATTCCGCTATGTACCAGCAACCAGGCAAGGATGTGTGATCGATGCACAGAAGTCTGCCTAATCGTGTCTTAATTTGATTCCTTTTTTTTTTTAATTAATAAAAACAACCCCATCTCTCAGGTGATCCAACATGCACATGGAGTCTGCACATGCAAAGGCCTTGATGGAGAAAAAGGAGGCTTTGCACATGGTTCCCAGAGAGCTTTGGCTAGGAAGTACGTATTGATCATGTTTGCTGCAGGCAGAGGCTAGCGGCTCTTTTCAAACACATAGTGCAGTACTTAGTAGTTTATTAGATTCTTGGCTCATTGGGTCAAGGACTTGTTCTCTTCTCCCCACCTGCCAATGCCCTATATTCTATAAAGAGCCATGTGCAGTGACATTGCTATAGAAATAATAAACAGCAATGAAATATTAGCAATTTGGAAAAAGGTTATGAAGATTAGGGTGACAGTAGTGTTATGGCAATGACCCATCCTCTTCTCTGTTCTAAGCTGCTGTTGGATGTGCAGAGGCCTCCACAAAGCAGCCCATTCTGGCTCTGTCTATCTTGACTTTTGAAAGTCACTAGCTATAAAGACTTGCTGAAAGAATCTCTTGCTGGCACTAAGGGGACGAGGCCACACTGGTGGCCCAGTGGATGCTATGCAAGGGATACTGGACTGCCTTGTCTTCATCCTCACTCCTTCCATGCCCTTCCCAACTATCCCTAGCATAGGCACCACCTCTTGGGGGTTGAGGGGGTCTGGCCCCCTTAACTTTCAGAGGGTGTTCAGCTCGGCCCCCTGGCTCCTCACGACATCATAGAGCATTCCTGGGAATCACCAGTGGAGTTTTTCATATGACAGTACATGAAAACTGGTGTGTTGCAATTTTATTGTCTTTATTAAATGGGCATAGGTAAATGAATTCATTGTGTAGTACAGTGGTACCCTGGTTTTCGAAAGTAATCCATTCCGGAAGTCCATTCGACTTCCAAAATGTTCAAAAACCAAGGCACAGCTTCCAATTGGCTGCAGAAGCCTCAGACATTTGGCTTCCGAAAAACGTTTGAAAACTGGAACACTTACTTCCGGGTTTTCGGCATTCAGGAGCCGATTTGTTCGTCAACTAAACCATTTGAGAACCAAGGTCACACTGTATAATTTATGGATAATCTCAGTTCTGTTTATCGTGCGAGCGGAATGACTGCCATTCATGCAGCATTCTCTCCTCCCCCCAAATGTGTTCGGGGGGGGCAGAGCAGATGGAAGGGTGCATATGCAGGAGCATGCAGGAGAGAGATGGGAAGCTTCACTTGGACAATGACTTTGTTGAATACAGCCCCGTAAAATATGCTTGAACCCTTGATCTTATTCCCTTCTCCGCATGCATTCAGCTTCTGCACATGGAGTCTCCCAAGTGGAATAGCTATGCATCCTAGTCACTGGCGGAGAAACAGGGGGCAGGGCCGGGGAGTGCACCACCCCTGGCACCATCGGGGAGGGGGGTACCATCGCGGCCACCCCCGGACACGTGCCGCGCACCCCCCCCACCGCACCGGGGTGCCACACCCCTGCGTGGCACACCACGCCCCCAGGGGCAGCGCGCCATTCCCATGGGGTGCATGCCATGCCCCACAGGATGTGCACCAGCCATGCCCCCACCTGCTCTCCACCCCCGGTGCCAGAGCATGCAGCTTCGCCACTGATCCTACTCTGCAGAGGACAGTCCTCTGTTTGAAGGGCTCTCTGAGGACAGTATTGGGGGGGGGGGGACCAGCCCTCTGTTGGAAAGACTGTCTCAGAGTCTAGTTTCAAGATCAGGACAGCAGACCAAGTGGCATTCCCCACTATAGTGAGATGCATTGCTTTTTTCCATATAAATAATAGCAATCGTTTTTAAAATTTGCACCTGTACATACAAATTAACGTATTTCGAAACCATGTAAACCTATGCCCTCTTTTATCCTCCTTTTTGGTGAGGGGCTTCCTTTTTTGTTTTGTTTTGGTGATGCGTAAGTGACTGCGCTATTGTCACAGATGGACAGCAGGCGGCAGGATACCATGAAAACCCCTCACCATTTTATTTTATTTTAATGGGCTCTGCAGTTCAAAATGGCAATGCCTCCCTAGGCATGAAACACGGCGCATTTTACATAATTGGTTTAGCTGCAAAATAAGCAGATAAATAAATGTTAATGAACAGCTGGTCTCAATAAACAAGATAAATTAAAATTAATAATAATCTTATTCATTTAATGAACATGCTAACCATATTTTTAAAGGTAGGGATAAAAAATGCATGAACTCCTGCAGGGAGGTGTGAAGCCAAGCGAAAGAAATGTGTTTACAGGCACTCCAGGGCTACCTTTGAGCTTCGCAGGGAGTGGGCATTTTGCCAAAAGCTTTGCTTTTCCTTATCCCCAGTGGCGGTGGTGGCCATGGTGGTGAGATTTTCTTACTCCACTTTTTAGTCAGCCTCTCTCTTCTGTGCATACTAAGCCAGATGTAAAACAAATAAGCTGCCACTGCCCTGTTCCTTGAGTGTTTCAAGTTATCTGCACCAGCACTTTTTTCCATGTCTGCTTAACTTCTGGGTGTCAGGCTACTGAGAAAGACCAAGGAAGGTGGCCAGGAAAAAGGAGTCCTGCTTCCAAAAGCAGGCAGTGAAGGGAGAAAGCAGGCAAAAGGACTGGCATGGCAAGTGAAGGGGAGAAATGGCAAGTACTTGACTGGCGCCATGTTTAGATTACTGCAATGTGCTCTACAGCTAGCTGCTATTGAGGAGCCATCAGAAGCTGCAGTAGGTCCAGAAATGCTGCAGCTGGACTGTTTAAGAAGGGAGTGCATTAAGGGTCAAGGACGAGTGTTTGCTTTTGCTTTTTCCAGCTGAATGCCCCATTGGATGAGTGGAAGCAGTGTGTCAGATTTCCCAAAGCATGGGAAAGAAAGCCCCTCCAGAAATATGCCTCCCACCTATGACACCCACACCCACCCAGAGAGAGAAAGAGAGTCCCTCTTTTTGTTTCACTACAGACAGCCTTCCAAAGCACAGTGCCAGGACTTTGTTTCATGTTTAGGGTTATCCTGCATTAATGAGCAGCAATGCTGGGTTTAACTGCAAGTCCAGAGACTTCAGAAAATAAGCTAACTGCTCACTAAGCTTTTAGGCATGAATGGGGAACCCTGTTCCCCACCACCACCACCAAGGCATGCTGGAAGTTGTAGTACAGCAATATCTGGTTTCCCCATCCCTGCTTTTAAAGTTGCAACCTGAAGCTACTAACTAGGGGGGGCAGACCCCTTACTCCTGAGTAGGCTTGTGCTGTTTACCACTGCCATGTGGCTCCTGTGTGTTTGCAATCCCCCTTTTGAAGCCTTGCTCAGAGCTGTGTCATCTGAAGGGCTTTGAACTCAAATTTTAACCAATTCTGAGACAAGAAAGTTAAATGATTATATGTCTGTCTCCAGGCTTGGACTAGCTTCAGGGGCGACTGTGATGTTTGAAAGGGGCAGGAGGTACTTAACATCATTTGACCAGTTGGTGAGAAGCATACTTTGATACTGAATTAGAAGATGGATGTTTGGCACACTAATTTATGCAATGCTGGTTCCCTGACATTGTCAGTGGATTTCACCCCAGGGTATGGGAAATTGAAAGGCACTGATCTATTTGTCTAGCAGTACATCACTGCCTGAGATGATTGCAACCACCCAAGTCCCTGATCAGCAATAGAACTCTACGAGTTTTTTTAATGAACTAATTGATTTGCCCTTCAACTAGTGCATTTCAAATGAGCACTAGTCCTGGTTAACCCGATAGTAATCCGGGGTCATCCTAGGAGAAATGCAGGGGCTGACGGAGATTGTGACTCCTTTAGCATAATCACAATGGAAAGTTAATAACCAAAGTCAATCTCTGCAGGAAAGAAAAAAGAGCAGAGATCCAAACTGACCCAGTAATTAAGATAGACGAACAGTAACTCTGAGCATACAGTGATTATGTAAATCAACAAGGTCATGACTGAGATTTTTGGGGGCACAAAATCTCCTTTGTAAGCAGGGTCAGAAAATAGTCCTGACGTTATGCCATGTCCATTAATTTTAAATGGGTCTACTCTGAGTAGGACCTAGGCCTTGGTAATGACTTGAGCCCATTGTTTGCATTCACATCAGTGTGCCATATGGAGCCTACGCAGGGAAGAATTTAAATAAACCTCCATTACATCAAGGTTTGAAAAAAAACCCAACAATTTAGCAGGAGAGAATGATAGCTGCTTGTTTGCATGGGCAGGCTCAAGCTCCGACCAATGTAGTCATTTAGCTCAGGTCCCTTCAGATCTTGTTTGACTTGGGGAGGTTTCCCTCTCATTGCCCCCTCATTGCCAGCGACTGCGCTGGTGTGTGTGATGCATCTTAAAACAAAACAAGAAAAGGTGTTTCTTCCTTGTTTATACAGCCTGGCTAACCCTCTCCTTCTCTCCCCCTCTTCTCCATCAGACCAGATTAATGAGAATCATCATGGTAGGTCAAACCTGAGACAAAGTACTCGACGGTTCCTTTTTAAGTGCAGCAATTCGATTACAGATATTGCACTTTGCCTGCTTTCCATCTTCTCTGCCTTTGTAGATGCTAAAAATATCTCACAATGGCTGAAGAGCGATACTTTTGATCAGAGAGCTTTGTGTTAGTCTGAATAGGCTGAATTTAGCTGGGTGAGCAGCCCACAAAAGCATGCAAAATACCAACCCTAGTTATCTCCAAATGCACGACTGGAGAGGAATGACTGGTGGAGGGAGACTTGACTGGGGGACCCCCAGTATGGATTCTGCTGTCCCATGTACAGGGAAGTAATTAACAGGCGACATTAAAAACCCACAGAGGGAAGGACTGCAATTATAAACTCAAGATGGAAATCTTTGCTACTAGGGTAGAGATACCAATTAATTTATCATGGGGGGAAAGAAAACCACGAGTCATTAATAACTTTATGAGGAAACAAAACACACAATCTGTGGGTCAGACAGTAATTAAAGCCAGGACTGAGCAATGATCCAAAGCAGCCCCACACTTCACAAAGGTGAATCTTAAGACTGGACATAAGTGATGACATGGGGGGGATTTAGCGCAGGGGAAACACAGAAGGAGCAAAGTATATTTCTAGGTGGGTAAGAAAGAAAATTGGCATCATATGTTAATGACAGGAGTTCAGGAATGGGGGGGGGCAAGCTCCTCTTCAGAGGGTGCTTACCCCACCCTGCACCCCTCTGGGATTGTCTGTGATGGACATTCAGTCTTTAACCATTTAGTGTTAGATTTTTGTATTAAAAATTGAACACTGATTAGTCTCTCTCTCTCTCTCTCTCTCTCTCTCTCTCTCTGTGTGTGTGTGTGTGTGTAATTTAATTAGAATTAGTATGTGAAGTATGGATTCAGTGCCATACCCCTAGTCCAGTAGGAAGTCACAGCAAAACTGTCACTTATTTTGGGAGGCTGTCTGCATCCTTTGTTACCAAATGTCACTATACATGCACCACCAATTTTGCAAATAATGAAATGAGGCATCTTGGTTCAAACGGTCTGATTTTCCTTAGCTTGTGAGAATCAATACCTTTGTTTCAGATGTCAGAAGAACCTTTCCCTGGATATTTGAAAAATATCAAAGAGGTGTGTGAGGGGGAAAGCATGTACTCAAAATTTGTAAATGGCATGTTAGAGAACAGAATAGACAACCAAGTACATTTAACTTTCCATCAGTAGAATCCTCCCGGGTGTTGGGAATGACATCTCAGTAGAGTTACGTAGTGGTTGGAGCAGCCTTCCTAAAAATAGTGCCCTGCAGTTTCCACCATCCATTTTATCTATGACAATGTAATACAAATCATGAAACGAATAGATAAGGAGCCAAGCCATGATAGTAGCCCTATATGAGACCATGAATCTCTCTCTCTCTCTCTCTCTCTCACTGTAGTAAGCAGGGTATAGTGAAATTGATGCCACCGCTGCAACTAGGCCATATTGTGGCAAGCACATGCATGTCTTTGTGTAAATTCAGGGGAATTTTTACCTCAGCAACTTGTTCCAAATAATTCAAACATCCCTAAAAAGAGGACACCCAGCTAATAGAGCTCAAGAACCTGGATAACCTATTTGAAGTCTGCATAGTAAGATTTGTATTAAGTCCTTTCCCCCTATATGGCAGCTTGAGGTAAAATGGGGTGGGTCAGGAATGCTGCTGTACTGCAAAATGGATTTTTCAGGTTAATAATAATGCCCTGCTGATCAAATTACATGAAGCGCTAAGGCAGAGGCAGGGAACCTCACCCCTCCCCAGGCCACACCCCTCACTGGCTCTGTATCACACCCTGGGCATTTTTGCCCGGCCAGAATATGTCCTTGAATTCTGACAAAGAGGCGTGGGTGTAACACAAGCTAGCTTACCATGCAAAGCTAAAATGTGTGGTCATTGTGCCACCCACTTCTGCCTCTGCCTCTGCCCCCCACCAGCAGGCGGCCCTTGAATGTTTCCCTTAGACTTAACAACATTTCCCATCTTTGTGCTAAGGGGTTCTCTTTTACTTTCCTAGTGAACCAGGGCTGGTCCTAAGGCAAAAAGCAAGATATCCCCATCCCCTGCCATGTTATGTTAAAACTTTCTTCAGCACTAACAATGGGGAATCATCCTCTATCACACTTGAAGGCAGCAGACTGCTTTAGAAAGGGGGCAGGTGATGAAGCACACCCGGCCCTGTCTGGCAACATCTTGACATTGTTTCCTGCCCCAAAGTGTCTGTGGAAGCCAACTCAGTCTGTCTAATGGTAGGGCTGGTCCTGCTTCTAACCTCACCCTAGTACTTCATCATCGTCATCAACTCATCCTCCTCATAGGGATTCCACTTTTCTTTGCACCCTCTCACCCTAACCCCTTTATAATTCTTAGAGCAGGGAGAGGGAGCCCTTGGCCATATGTGGCTGGACTTCAACTCCTATCAGCCCCAGTGAGCATGGCCAGCAGTTATGGATGATGGAAGTTGTATCCAGTGATGTTTGAGAGGACCACTGTTTCCTCGTCACTAGTTTATCCCTGTATTGTTTCATATGCATCCCCATTCTGTAATATGGCATATGAAAAGTCACAAATGGGAAGTGATTGTCCTTTGCATGAGGGAACACTGGCAATTCCTCCACTTCCACATTGTTTTATGGAACCTTTGTGAATTAGTCATAGCTAATATGGGGAAACATTTCTCATATGCCTTTTAGAATATGCCCACATGTCTGGTTTCCGAAAGCCACCTCTGCAGCCATAAGGAGAGTTTGCTTTCAGTTCACATCTGAAATCCATTCCACTTTGCATCAAATCTATGACAAAGCTGTGCCATCTAGTGGATTTTGCATGTAAGACCCACTGTTTCCTAGAACATATTCCAGTAAGGTAGCCTTCTTAGCTTCAGGGAGGGGGGGGGGACCCGATATAATTGTTAGTCTTTAAAAGTGCCACAAAACTTTAATTTTTTTCTTCACAAAGACCTAGAGTGCCTTCTGTTCATGTGAGCAAAACTGTCAAGGCAAGGTCATCTGAGTAGACTCAAGGAGAGTTCAGCATGTCCTGAAATGGTCATAACAAAATAAAAAAATTCCTTCCAGTAGCACCTTAGAGACCAACTAAGTTTGTTATTGGTATGAGCTTTCATGTGCATTTTTAAGTTTTGTTTAGACTACGGCAGACCAACACGGCTATCTACCTGTAACTGAAGTGGTCATGTCATGATAACTAAAACTGCGTGTCCAGCCCAAAACTCAGACCCAAAACCCATTTACTGCGAGCACAGTAAATGGGTAGTGAGCCAGACAGACACTTATCCAAGGACTCAAACTAAACTAAAAAGAGGTGGTGGGGGTCACTTCAATGCAAACCACACTCTGCACTGATGCTTCTACTCAATATAAATTATCCTCACCTTGCTAATTTGGTTATGTAAAGTTGTCAGCTCCCGGGTGTTACTTCCACAAAAATACATACAATTGTGTCGGCATCTTCCATGCTGCCTTGGTCATCCTGTACCTTAATGTAAGGCCACCATACCATCTGTTACCGTCCAAATATAATCTCAGCATACAAGCAGGGTTATGTGGGAGAAGGTGGTCCTTCCTGTATCCAGGTCACAAGCAGGGGAAACCATTTCCTTGTCTTTTATTAATCCTTACATGTAGCCAGTGCTTTTTTCTGGGGGGATGCAGGGGTACGCGTACCCCTAAACATTTTGTGAATCTAATGGGAGAAGAAACTTAAAAAAAAATTAGTTTCTTCTCTAGCATGGTGAATTGTCAGTTCCATTGTTACCCCTGATGTGGCCTCATTTCCTGTCACAGTGTTTCCTGAGTCTCAGATGAAAGTGAGCGTTTAATGTGTGAAGCAGGAGTTGCAATCTAGCACGCTGATTGGTCAGTTTTGTTGTTACCACCTCTGATGATGGCTTCATTTCCTTTCCTGGTGTTTCCCGAGTCTCTGATGGAAGTGAGCTTTTAGTGTGTGAATCAGTGTGGAATGTTGATATGTGGTGTTTTACTGATTAAAGTTTGGCCTCATTGTGGAAGTTACTGTGAGCTGTCAGCTGTGTAATATGAGGTAATGCATGTTTTTAGTACTTTTGTCCATTTACTGTATTTACTTTTCCCAATTTGAACTATAAAATGGTGATTTTCTTGAGTCAAAATGAGAGTACAGTGGTACCTCGGGTTAAGAACTTAATTCTTTCTGGAGGTCTGTTCTTAACCTGAAACTGTTCTTAACCTGAGGTACCACTTTAGCTAATGGGGCCTCCTGCTGCCGCCATCACACAATTTCTGTTCTTATCCTGAAGCAAAGTTCTTAACCCAAGGTACTATTTCTGGGTTAGCGGAGTCTGTAACCTGAGGTGTCTGTAACCCAAGGTACCACTGTACCCCTAAACATTTTTTTGTTTTTTAAAAAAACACTGCATGTAGCCCGTGAGTTAGGTCGCCATTGCTTCCATTTTACAGATAAGCAAATCCAGGAGTTGGATGCAGCAAGGGAGGTTGGCTCAAGGAAACATGCCATTGCATACAGAGATTTTCTATGGACACAGATAGACAATGTTCATTCAGGTCCCATGGAATTGTCTGGATGTAGCTGTCAATGTGAATGAGTATACTTGCTGTATGTGGCTGGAGCCAGTGATACGGCAAAGGCCACAAATGTCTCATAAGGATGAACAGAGACTGGAACACAGGCTGCCAATGTGAAAAACAGCAATGCCCAGCTGTCAACCCAACAAACTGCACACTGCATATGTCAGGCAGACACTATTTTGGCTAACAATATAGTTGCATGATCAGCCATGCCAGTTAAGAAAAGTACTGATGCTTCAAATATTACATGTGCTAAGATAGCTTAATGTTTGCAGGTGGTAGCTATCCCCTGCTCTTCTTTTGCTCAGATGGCATTGCAATAGCCTTTGGTATCATATGCACTTAACCCTGACAGATGGAAGCTTTCAAAATAGACACAAATCCTCATGGGAGTATTCCATAATGATTGCATTGCTAAGCCTAAGGAAGGCAGGCCAAGTCTGCAGCAGACTAGGTCAGGCCCGGCACCACCACACAGCATGTTTGGGGCAAATACTGGGGACCACAGCAGAGTATTACTTGTGAGTGGATCCATGCTGGTGGTTATACCTGTAGGAGGATATTGCTGCAGAGTATAATGAAATACTTTTGTGTGGTTTTTGTGTGGTTTTCAGCTTGTGCGTTTGGAGAAGTAAGTTTCCATTGTTGCGATGTAACCAAGGAAGTCAGTGGGAGTGGGACGACATCTGTCAATCTGTTTTGAGGGATTCTTTCAAGCCTCCTAAGCAGATTGAGGGAAGGTGTGGAGAGAGAAGTAGGAAGGGGAAATGGCTAGGCTCAAATGGAGGTGGTAGCTACTCATAAAAAAATCATTCACTGTAAAAAGAAAGAAACCTCTGCAATCAGAGCGGTGTGTTTGTTTTTGGTGGCAGGAGAGAAATAGGAATAAACACATTGGCACCATTCTTGAAGAAAGTAGCTAAATCAACAAATCAGCAAGCCAGGTTGACACCTGGGAATATGATTCATGTTCTCACAAGCTCACTGATACTCCCACCACCTACACATCTTTAGTATCAGGCAAACTATGGCACAGAAAAAATGAGCAGCAGGTAGTGCTGCTGAGGCTTTCTAAGAGGAAATGAATTATATATGCACTAATGTGCTGCAATGAGAATAATGCTCCTTGTCACTTTAAAAAGTGGCCCATTTGTAATACCAGCTGGGGAACAGTGAGTGAATAATAAGCAGACAACCCACTTCACTGTCTTCCTTGGATCAGAAAGCAAAAAGAATAATCTTTTCCTTCCTGCTTACCCGCACAGGTGGGAAAAGCAGTGCAACATGGTCAGCCTTATTAAAATAGTGGCTACGCACATGTCCATTTCATTTTCTACCCATTTGTTTTTCTACATGACACCCAATGTAAGCTTTTAGTAAGATTGAACTGGCTGAGAATATGAAATAGGGCAAATATAGCAGCAGCAACAACAACAACAACTGGGCTTTGTTCTCCACACAGGACAAGTATTTGAGGTTTTGGTTTTCAACCATCATAATTTCTAGGATATCTGACACTAAATTTGTGGACAGTGATGTAGCATCAAATACAAAGGCCCATTAACCCTCATCGATCATTAAATGGTAAAAAGTACATCCTACTAACTTGTTGGCATCCTGTACCTAGCTATAGTTCTGGATGCCACACTTTAAGAAGTATATAAACTAACTGGAACAGGTTCCAAAGAGGGCAGTAAAGGTGATCAGCAGTATGGAAAACAAGTCCTATGATGAAAAGTTGAAGGAAATGGGCATGTTCAGCCAGGAGGAAAGAAAGGTGAGATGGGACTCTCCAAATAGGAGAAGGTCTGTCACATAGAAGAGGCAAGGACTTGCTTTCAACTTCCCCAGAAGACAGGCCTAGATATAATGCTCTTAAATTAAAGGTAAAGGGTAAAGGGACCCCTGACCATTAGGTCCAGTCATGGCTGACTCTGGGATTGCGGCGCTCATCTCGCTTTATTGGCCAGGGAGCCAGCGTACAGCTTCCAGATCATGTGGCCAGCATGACTAAGCTGCTTCTGGCGAACCAGAGCAGCACACGGAAACGCCATTTACCTTCCCACCGGAGCGGTACCTATTTATCTACTTGCACTTTGACGTGCTTTCGAACTGCTAGGTTGGCAGGAGCTGGGACAGAGCAACGGGAGCTCACCCCGTCACGGGGATTCGAACTGCCGAGCTTCTGATCGGCAGGTTCTAGGCTCTATGGTTTAGCCCACAGCGCCACCCGCGTCCCGGTCTTAAATTACGGGAGGATAAATTTCTGTTGAACTTTAGTAGAATGTTGATTCTTAGCAAAGTGTGGCGGTTAGTGTGTTTGAATTGGATCTGGAGAGACCAGGGTTCAAACGCCAACTCAGCCATGAAACTCACTGGATGACTGTGCACCAGGCACTGTTTCTCAGCTGAATCTGCCTCATCGGGTGGTTATGAGGATAAGATATGGAGCGAGAAAAATCTGTATCCTGTGAAATGATCTAAAATAATATAAATGGAGGCAATATGGCGCGGGCCATGGCACAGCAGAACTCCTGAAGGCAGCCAGCATTAACTGCGCTGCCTGGCAGGCTCCCGGGCCACCAGGATTGCTGCCGCTAACGCCGTCACCGGGTTGAACTGGGGGCACCCAGCGGGTCAACCGGGGGAGCCGCCAAACACTCCCTCAGCGATCCTCATTGAGCCAGGGCTGAGAACACCCGCCCATGAGCCGGTGGAGCTCTGGGGCCTGGAGGCCTAAGGAGCCAGCAGAAAAAGAAGAAAAAAGGAGAAAGGAGCCCCAGCCTCCCCAGCTTACTGTTGTCGCTGCTGCTGCTGCCAACGACACAAAGGGAGAACAGAGGTAGGAGAGCACCGGGAGGGCCAGTGAGGCCGCGAAAAACCACGCAGTCAAGCCCAGGCCTGACCTAAGCCTACCTCCACAGTGGCTAATGTGCCTAGAGCAGGCTGGGACCCAGAGGGAAGCAGAACAACAGAGGACTCCCTGCAAGAAAAGAGAACGCAGCTTAACACCATCCCAAAAACCCTATTTTTATTTTTTAGGTTCCCCACCCGCAGTATTTTTCATTTTTTCCAATTTAAAAAATAAAACAAAAACAAAACACGTCCCCCCCATTTTCCCCATTTTTAAATATTTTCCTTTTTAAGGGGGGGCACTGCTGTTGCAGCCACTTTTTACTCATATTTTTACTTTTTAAATCCCAATTCCCTCCCCCCCTTTCTTAAAAAAATATATTAATAAATAAATCTCTTTTTTCCCCTTCTCCTTAAAATAATATAAAGGTAAGTTTTTTATTTTTAAAAACCCCAGTAAAAGAGCATGGAATATACCCACGTCAAATGTTTATCAAAGCATTCAGAGAGTCTGTGCAGTGACACCACCCTGTCATTAACTCCCAGAACTGCAAAGGCAATTTTCTATGAAGTTTGCACCTGTAGCACCTGGAGTGGAGCTTTTTGATTTCTACATATTTTTGGCATGATTGCAGAATTATTTTAGCCAATGGCCCAAGTTCAAATTAGCATCGAAATCAGAAAACCATTCAGTCCTGCTGTTTACTCTAATAAATGTCCAGAGATTAGCTGCACATTATCGTTTGTAAAAAATAATAATAGTAATAAAAGGAATCAGGCACAGCATTTTTGAGTTTTACATCATTTATGGAAGAATCACTTTAATTACTCCATGGGGCTGCTACACTGGTTATTAGACTTGCTAATAAGCAGCAGGCTACGTGCTCCCACCAGGGGACTGTCAATCAAAGCCGTCGCAGGTATATAGCAATGAGAGGGTCTGGCTAGAACCACATGTACTGTATCAAGGCTTTTCGCAGAGGTTTTGTATTACTTACAGAATGGTAGATTTTCCTCACCCACAGAGGGCTTAAAGGAGACAGAACGGCGCAAGGAGGATTTACCTCCCATTGGCGTGCATCATCAACAATAACAGAGGCTTTGGTGGACAGAATCTCCCTTCAGCACCATGAACAGTTCCCTGGCTTTACCAATCCATTATGCAGGAGGCTATGAGCCCCAGGATTCCAAGGAGTGGAAGGTGGTGATCCCAGCCTTCTTAGGGGTGATCTGCCTGGCTGGCTTTGCAGGGAATGTGTGTGTCATTGGGATCCTACTGTACAACTCCAAGAAAGGGAAGCCGTCCATGATCCACTCCTTGATCCTCAACCTCAGCCTGGCAGACCTGCTCCTCGTCCTCTTTGTTGTGCCCTTCAGGGCAGCGGCTTACTCCAGAGGAGCCTGGTACCTGGGGTGGTTTCTTTGCAAAACCTCCGACTGGTTCCGACACGCTTGCATGACAGCCAAGAGCTTGACCATCGCTGTGGTTGCCAAGACTTGCTTCATGTATGCAAATAACCCGGCTAAGCAGGTGAGCATCAAATGGCACACCATCTGCGTTGTGCTGCTGGCGATTTGGCTGCTGGCCTTGGGGATCCCGCTGCCTTTGTGGTTCTTCAGCAGCCTCTGGGAGCCAGAGGTAGGCTCTGCTTTGTGCATCGTGATCATTCCAGCCCATGCTCACGAGTTTATGTCAGCCTTTGTCAAGCTTTATCCCCTGCTGGTCTTTTGCACCCCCCTCACTTTTGCTCTCTTTTATTTCTGGAGAGCTTATGGCAGATGCCAGCGGAGGGGGACCAAGACTCAGAACCTGAGGAACCAGATCAGATCCAGGTGCCTGACTATGATGCTTCTGAGTGTTACTGTCACCTCTGCCGTGATGTGGCTTCCTGACTGGATATCTTGGCTGTGGGTCTGGCACCTGAAGAAGGGTGGGCCTGCTCCCCCACAAGGATTCATGGCCACTACCCAGGTCCTGATGTTTGCCATCTCTTCGGCCAACCCTCTCATCTTTGTACTGATGTCAGAAGAGTTCAGGGAGGGTTTCAAAGGCTTGTGGAAAAGGCTTACGCTGAAGAAACCGCTGCCTGCCGCAGAAGATCAGGAGGAAACAGTGGTTGACAACACGGAGGAAGCCCCAGATTCTGTTCCTTCTCCAGAGGTAGTGACTCCTGATGTAGAAAAAGAGCCCCCCTCCGTCCCTCAAACCTCAGAAAGCATGGAAATCAAGAAGGAGATGCCCATTTTGCCAGATGTTGAACAATTCTGGCACGACAGGGAAGCAGTCCCTGATGCTCAAGACAATGACCCTATTCCTTGGGAACATGAAGGGCAAGAGACAGTAGGTTGTGATCAACAGAACTGAAGTTAGAAAGCTGATATATATATATAATCATAATTTTGTTGCTTACTTGGAGTAATGCTGAACTGGGTATACTACTTTAGTTTTACACCTTTGCATGTGTGCTTGGGACTTATCGACATCTTCAGAATTAATGTAATGAACAAATGCAACTGTCAGTTAATCATTCCAGTTATTCTGCTCTGAGATTTTTATTTCTCATTTTACTTAAAATGCATGTCTTGTACTTTCAGATGGTGATTTAAGTTAAAATTTCAGGAAGGAAAAAATAGTAATTTGGTTACATTTGCAAAGTAGCTTTGCATCAAGAAGTGAGCTGAAATTGCATGAGATGACTATAAAACAGAAGGGCTTTGTGCTTATTTATAATACATACTCTGTATATAGGTTTTGTAGGCACGCTTTGGGGTGAACAATTATGGCTTTGAACAGGTTTTGACCAATTCAAAAAGAAGGGCAGAGCAAAAGGTGTAATTTGGTTTTAACTAATGAAGCAGTATGCATGACAGGTTCTCTCATTATTACACTTAATATGTATTAAACATGCTCAAAGAAAATGTGGCTCATGTTTTTCTGCTAACCGATCAGCCTTCTTAATGGGCTTGCCACTTCACACGAATAACAGAAATTAGCTTTATAGTCTAAGTATAGTGTTCCAAACCAGGTGTGTAGAAATCTTCCTTTCCACTGTATAGTCATTTAGCAATTAATATAACATTTGTATTTGGCAGCAAGGCAAGTTTTGAACAAGAGCCACTTACATCAAATGCACCAGGACCTTATTATGCAACCGGTATATATATTTTTCCAAAGCTTACATCATTTATATATTACTTTATCTCTCAATTGTAGATACAGTTGCATGTTTCATCTTCATATGAGGACTCACTCGCTCTCATTTAAAATACTGTTTTTGAAAAGAGCAAGTGAGTTACTGATTGAGTTCTATCATCAGGTGTGGCTCATATCCACAGTTCTGGAAATAAACTTTTGTATATGCAGCACAGGATTAGTCTTATTTCAGTGCAAGGCAACATGCATTATCCATCACATAGCAATACTGTTCACAGCTGCTGAAGCACATTTGTATATGAAAGGAAAAACTGACTCCAGCAAACTAGCTTTTAAAACGTTAAGTGCTATTCATCCTTATAGGTTTTCTGAGTGCTTAAAGGTGGAACTGTACATACATACATAAAAAGTTCAGGGGATTAAAGTTACAGTTCAGATCTTGCAGCTATTCGATTCCGATGTATTGATGACATTTTAATTGGTACACATCCCTCTGAAACGAACAGGGACACAACAACTGTTCCTGGAAACATTTTAAATGCATAGAACTGTTAACAGGGCTGGCCAAAGACATTTCTGTTGCCTCTAGTGGCTACTACACTGTGAGATTCAATGTGTTTGCCTTAGGCTGCATTAATAGAACTGAGGACATTGGGGAGTAACAATGTATATTGTGGATGAAATCCAGTGCTGCCTTTTCTGCTAGCAGAACAGATGTTGATCCAGGGGAGAGGGTCTTTTACCATACAATGAAAAAGAATTTTCACTGCTTCCCCTTTCCTCCTGCGGCCTCCTGCAAGTCTGTTCAGGAAGTTGGCAGATCCTCCAGAAAAGTGTTAGGTGGCAAAGCAGGCTGAGTGGGAAGTGGCAGAAATCACCTCCCCCTTTTACATTAGCAGATTATTCCACTGGATCAAAACCTGGAACAGCAACACTGCGTTTTGCCAAATAAGAGTTGTGCTTCTGTGACATTGCAAAATATCCTGAGATGCAGCTCTTGGATCACGTGCTACTGTATTTTTGCTTGTAAAAAAATTGCAAACCCGAAGAACTACTTAGATTATGTGTGATTAAACATGCCAGTTTCAATAAACTTCTAAGTCGTTTGGGTATCCATAAGTGCATGTTTTTTCACTTGGTTGTGTACAGAGCATTGTATCTTTCAACACTACACTTAGTTTGATTGCAACTGCATTGGCTACTGTTTGTGCAATAAGACGTGGGTGTGCAGATTGCTCCTGCTGCACCAGGCTCACCTTATTGAGGTAGTAACTATATTTGATGCAACCACAAAAGCAAGCTGTGTTTTTTTGTTTTTCCCCTCCTCAGCAGGCAAGTTTATAAAGACAAGTCTTTACCAAAGACATGGTTTATATTGCGTACCTTACTAGTACTGTAGAAATAGACACAAAATTAAAATGTACTACAATACTGAAAAGGAATGCTAGTATAATACTTTGCATCTGTAGGATGTCTCTGGAATTATACAGGAGAAATATTCCACCAGTCATATGTTGATCCGAGTTCTTTCATTGAAATGGTCTGCAAGCAATGGGGGCGAAGGGTGTTTGTAAATGCATATACAACCTATGACAGCACCATAATTTTCCATTCATGGCGAGTATCATAAATGATCCGTCAACTCTAAAGAGAAAACAGCCCTGCAGAACTCGCTTTACTTTCATTAGTGAGGAAATGTGCACATACTTATTATGCATTTTTAAAAGAAGCATTTGCGGCTAAAGTGCTCTGTGGTACTTAGAAATAAAAGCTATACTTTATTTTTACCTTGAAATTCAACAAAATATAGATGCTGTTAGTATTTTATGCAGCACTAAGGCTATCTACTCCCACACCCCTCCCCCAAAAGCACTGGAATTGGACAGTCAAATCTAGTTGGACAGTAATCATTCCCTCAGATTTAAAGCTAGACCTGTCAATCACAAGAGCTTTCCCATTTCTCTTGGTGCTTTACCTTTTTCTCAAACCACCCTGCCATTTTTGTTATAAGGTAAGCTTTAGAGACATGTTCTCTACAGCATTTGTTGGGCGTTCAAATCACCAAACTTTGGGGGTGGGATTCTTGTCTTGAGGCATCTCATACATACTGCTTCACCTTGGACAAGCCCAGAATCCCTCTAAAGCAATTTATATTAGCTTGGGAATCCTCTGAATCCACTACAAACTCTTAGCAAGCACTATCCTTTGATATAATCCCTCAAAAAGTAAAAAATGGCACACACCCCAATTATGATGCCCATGCTCTGGCATTTTGACTACTTTAAATGTGTAGGTGATTTTTTTAAAAAAAATCCCATGCCTATTTGTATGATTTCCATATTGCCTGACTCATCAAATAAACCACTTAGGATGTGATCCTATGATTGCTGTGGAAGTCCAGGAATGTTAGCCCTCATAAGTCTTCCCACTGTGGGTGTGGCAACATCTGCCATCAAATTATGCCAGCCTTGGAAGTAATATACTTACTTTCCTTCCCACTGCGCAAGAAAACCTAGAAATGAAAGAAGAAAAAAACACCTACCTATCTGAAAAGGGGAGGAGGGAATAGAAAAATGTGCCACCATCCTATACCCTGCTAGGGGTATGGATATGGTATTTCCTTTGTTTCAGATTCTCCCTCCTCCACTCTGCCCAAATGTAATGAGCCATTTACTAAGCATGTACAATCCATATATAAAAAGGGTTGGTTTATTGTCGTTCAAATACGTAAACTGAACAATCCCAACATTTCAAAATTAAACTTTAGAAACACAAGTTTAACATTCAAAACAGGAATATAGTTTACAAGAAATACCCAGAAGGGAACTTCATATTCTAATCCAGAAGTTGGTAGAGATCACTTTATGGTAAATAAAAGTGTATTTGTACAACCGTGCTATCCTGGGGAACACACTTTTTCCTGTGCATTTCCAATTTACAGCAAAAACATTACCGACTACTGGGCAAAGCAACTTGATTGTGCCTACTGGGGAGGACAAGGAGAGGGGGGGAATCAAAGCAGGCCTGTGAACAAGATCAAATGGTGTTTATTCAATTTGGTCACTGCAAGGCTCATTCTCCTCTCATGCTGGACCTGACGTTAATGGGGTTAGTCCTGATTTATATACAGGAAAGGCCACACATGAGTAGAGAATTAGGCCCTATATTTTCAGGTTCATGAAGGGGCATAATCTTACTGCGGTTTTCAGCAGTCAATAGTTTAATCATAAGAATGCCTGACCTTGGCTCTCCCATTAGGATATCTGCGGTATTTTTTGCCATTCTTAACTTCAAACCACAAATATCAATCATCCCAAGGCTTTCACATGTAACGCTGCCAAGAACGCTTCAAAATGCTACCAACATTCACACCTTGTACACAGATATCGCATTGTTCTAGGACCTAAAAATCACTGGAAATAGCTGCATGGTTAGAATATTTGTCAGTCATGCGACAAAGAGAAAAAGCATCGATAATGCAAATGTTCTCTCTGCATAGAGACTGCTTTATGTTCACAAATGTTGCTTTTCTCTCTGCTCCTTGGATGGTTTTTGCAATAGGTTCATGGTAATGTATACGATTAAACCTGACAGATGGCTCATGCAATCTTCTTGACTTAACAGATATTCTTGTTCAAGAGTATGTCAAAATTATTTTGTTGTTCGTCTTGTAGGCTCTGAAGCTGTGGGAGGAGGCGGGGGACCTCTGCGATCTAAGTCATCTACATAGGACACAATGAGCTTGCGTCTCTCCTCCGGCACACAGTCAAGTACCAGATAACGTTTGTCATTCTGTAATATCTTTTCGATATCCTTCAGGTGCTGGTCAGATTCCTGGATCAGCTTTTTGGATCTGCAATTAAGTGTAAGGGTCATCATTACCATTGGATGACTGGGTGCACCGCAGAAATGAACTGGAATCTTGGTGAAGATACTAGTGGACAGGTGTCCCAGTAACAATTCCACCCACCAAAATCAATCTCTCTTGACATTGCAATCAGGTAGGTCAAATGCTCAAAAGGACACAGAGACTGGGCTATCCTCTCACCTATAAGGTTGCCCCTTCAGGTCAGGGGTGAGGCAAAATGGCAGGGATGTGTGAATGTAAAAAATCTTGCACTGCCACTGCCTGTGCTGTATCTGTTCTGCAGGTAAACAGAAGACTTCAGTCTCAAGGGCTGCCAGTACCTTTTAAAATCAGCACTAATTAAACTATAAAAATGTAAAATAAGAAAAATGAGCACATTTCAAATTAAACACTGCAGTTGAAGAACACCTGTAGAAAATGGATGCCAATATCCCAGTTGTACTCCAGACCAACCGAAGATAAATATGATTATTTACATTCATTTGAGACAGTGCTTTATTTCAATGACAACAATAGCAATAATCAAGTGTAAGAGGATAAGCCTGAGTGGGGAGCTCATGCCATCAGTTTTTGAATAAAGCATCACTGGCCTACAAGAACTGTTGTTGCCAGTCCTTTCTTCATCTTCCTGGGGCTACTTAAAGAACCAAGAAGGAAAGGAATAAGAGAATCCCAGCCTACAAAGCTAAGCTCCTCAAGTAGAGATCAGCAGAGATCACTAACAGCTGAAGGCAAATCTGCTATTTTGTTAGTTTGCAACTTTTTTGTTTTAATAGTTAACATTTCTGAAACTGCACTGAACACTTTAGCATACAGGTGGTATATAAACAATGTAAATTGTTAAATAGATACTTTGCAAAAGGACTAACTAAAAAGAAAAGTACACAACCTACTGGGGTCAAGTTATCCTTAGTAAAGGGATAGAATTATCAATGGGTAAGGGGACTGCTGTTAACTAAACAATCAGTGGCTAGGAGCAGAAAGAGTGCTTTCTCATCAGCTCTCCCATAGGGGCTAGAGTAGCCTTTGCCAACCTGATACCCTCCAAATGATTTGGATGACAACTTGCCGCAGCTCCAGCCAACGTGCTGGTAGGATGCTGTGAGCATGGCTGTTGGCTGGGGCTGATGAGAGCAGTAGTCCTAAACATCTGGAAGAAACCAAGTTGGCAGAGGCTAACTGAGCTCAGCAACTCTTCATAATGCAGCAGCCCAATGTAGAAGGAGTTGTGCTACACTGTAACAAATAGTGAATGATGATAATACAGGTTGTAGTATATAAACATTGTGGATCACAAAATGGTTTTGAGGAAGAGCTTGCACAAAACGAGAGGAACTCTTCTGGACTTGGGGCAACTTTCTTCATGCAACACTCTTCTGCTAGGTCAGAAACAACCCTTATGGGGAGTGGAAGAACAGCTCTGTATCCAACCCAATCTGTTCACACTGCTAAGAGCAGGCCACATATTTTATAAAATATACATCTCTAAATATTTGTGTACATAAAAATTAGTTTGGCACAGATACTCAATTTGAACAGCGTCATCCCAGAAATCCAAATCCATGATTTAGAATACTTTCAAATTCATGGAAAGAACTGATGGCAATCCATTTTTTCCGTGTTTAAAAAACTGCTAAAGCTAACCAGATATTCGACATAAATATTAAAAGGTTGAAGAACCATCTCTGTGTTGCTTTTGAATACACACCTGTATGTTATAAATTTGGTCTCTTTCAAAAGCGTTCTGAAATCCGCTTTGGCTGTAATATATTTGTCTCTGATGTACTCTTCAAACTCTCTTTGCTTTTTCTGCATGAAAAGAAAGAAGCAAATTTGGACATTGCATCTCCATTACAACATAGATCTCCTAATGTCTGTTAGGAGCTGCTGAACAAAATATATAAGGGAGGAAATTGCTGTTGGTTTTAACATCACATGGGTAGTCTAGAATGACCACTGTGGGGCTTCTTACCCTATCACTGGAGGAGAATTTAATACACCTGGGATCTTCTTTAATTATTTTCTTTACTTCTTTCCATGTTGATGTTAAGGTAATCTTTTGAAATAGAAAAATAGAAATATTACAGGCTGGGGTAAGAAATTCAAACATGCAATACTAAGCTGCAATTTTTGCAAAGGATGGTCTCTGACTTAACATGTGATAACCATAATCAGAGAAAATCACCCAAAAGTAGAAGAGGCTGCTGCAAAGAAGCAAAAGACTTCTATTCAGGGGGAAGGATTCACTCTCTCACGAACAGCCTATACTACTGCTGCACAACACAGAAAGTGGGATGCCCTTTAACTGAGCTCAAATGTTAAGTGAGGGGAAAGATATAAAGGTGCTGACTGACAGTTTAGGTCTATTGTTACACTGTTTTGACTTCTGAACTCAATGCTACTTTTAAACAAGACTTGCAAAATAAAATAAATTGAGAAACAGAAGTCATTTAAATAGTGAGATGTTTAACTTGGTAGACTATAAATCAATACATGCTACTAAATTGTTAACATTTATTCATGTAAGATTAAACCTATTCCCTGCCCCACCAATAAACATTTTCATATGTATCTGAGATCTGCTACCAACCATCAGACTTTGTCAAAAGGAATCAGAGAAATGTTTGCAAATCTCTCTCCACCCGCTCAAAATAGCTCAGATCTAGAAACAGGGGCACAACATAATAGTGGGCTTGAACAAACTACTTTGTAATTCAGCAAATACACATTTTGTTCCAAGATTTGCTGGGCAGAAGTGAGTGGAAAATGAAACAACAGTAGAAAATACCAATTTAATCTCAATAATATTTTGTAGTAAGATATAAAACACACATAAAACTATGTTAGAACCCAAGAAAAATTGCAGAGCATCTGCTTACTGATGAAGTTTCATCTAGAAGTTGCCGAAAATGCTCTTTCTTTTTCTTTGTAAGTGCCTCAATGTGTTCGTTAAATAGTTTTTCCTTCTCTTCTCTTTCCAGAAGGGAGCCAGATTCCCACCGATGATCTTTTCGAAGTGTCCTTCTAGTATCGGACCATGACACATCTGAAGATCGCACCTAATGGAAGGAATAATTTCAATCACTATACAGCTTGTTAAAATATATACTTCAAAAACTTTAGTTAATTTGCATTAAGATTATTACTATTATTGCTCCGTTTATTACTTGCCCTTCACTAGAAAGTCCCTGGCTGGGTTACAGGAATATTAAAATACAGCATTAAAAACAGTTTAAAACCAATTACAGTCACAACTAGACCGGGTCGTAAAAATATGTGTCAAGTGTCAAAGTAATTCTCCATTACTTTGGTATGAATACATCTACCAAAGAGGGAGAAATATGTCTGCATTAATGTAAAAATATTCCCAAGGTGGTCTCTTTTGCTATGTGGGTGCCCCCCCCCAACAAAATGTATGGATTTTGGCTGTGCTGAAGACAATACTTATACCTACGAGTTTCATGGAAACATTGAGCATTATCCAACTAAGTCATACTCAAGAGTAGCCCCACCCACAAAAAAGAAAAAAGTAAAGTAAAAAAGAGTATTTGAAAGTAGAAGAACTTAGCTTAAAGAAAGATCAGTGAGAGCCGGGGGGGGAAAGATCTGATTCATTGGGCAGGAGAGAAAAAAATGAGGAGACTGTGCCTGCCTCCCAGAGTTCTTTGCTCTCCTGCCTCCGTCACGTGATGAGGAATAATACCCAACCCATTTGGGTCATGAGCAGCTGCCTCAAATATAGAAGGGTTTCAGTTACTGAATCCCCCTGATTTCAGCAGAGTATAACTAGCAGTGGATAATCACACATTACTTTGAACAAATGAGCTGGAGTCCTTGATTTAAAAATCCTTGTCCTTGATTAAAAGTCCTTGATTAAAAAACTGGTTATCTATGTAGATTATACAAAATGTACAAACATACATACAGCCCCAAATTACTTCAAAGCAAAGAGAAATTAAGATATCATTGTGGTCTAAAGTATCTCCATGTATTTTCCATATGTTACAGACCATCAATGTCACATTCTCTTTGTTATTCATTTTGAGGGAAGCAGGATTGGTTTTTTGCTATGCAACACTCCCTTTCCTTATCATGCTTCCTGTCTTTTGCTACCATTTGCTATTTCTTGGCAGAATGCTGCGAGTGATTTAACAGTCAAACCGTCTTCTGAGGGAACTCTGGAAACTGTAGCTCTGTGAGGGGACTAGGGGTCTCCTATTGACTCTCAACATCCTTAACAAACTGCAGTTCTCAGAATTTTGGGGGGAAGCCATGGCTGTTTAAAATGTGTGTGGGGGGGGGGAGTTATGACTGTAAAATGGAGATGGAGCCCTAGCCATGTTCATTAATTTCTTTGAGTAGCTAAGCAAAACCTAGTTGAATACCACCCAATTATTACACTGGCCAATGGAAAAAAGGGGGAACGAAAAAATGGATAATTTAGCTCTTCTGAAATCATAGGACTTTAGGGAAGGCATCTATACTCACATCAGTCTCTTATGGGATTAAAATAAACAGGAAACAATTTAATGTGTTCTCTATACACAAGTGCATACCTGACCTTGTTAATTTCAACACACAGGAACCTCACCATATCAGATAGGAGAGCTTTGAAATTCTGGATGGCCTCTTCTCGTTTGTGCTGCTCTCGTTCTCTATCAATCTCCTTTGTCTGTTCAGAGCGAGCTTTCTGAACTTCCCTCTCTCGTTCACGCAAGCTTGCTTCAATGCGAGCCTGTCTTTCCAGTTCTTTTTCTTTTTCAGAGTCCACATTCTGAAATAGAAGCCAAAATGCGAATTTTAACACAAAATGAACTCAAGGGAAAAAAAACTGATAAAGCAAATTAATGCAGCTAGTTAAAAATCTATTAAACTGCTGCTGCTAGTGTAAGGTTTCAATTGAATTTTTTAAGAATGTTTGTTAATTATAGTTATCACAGCTCCGATGTGCTATACAAATGGGCTATACAAATGAAAGCTCCGATGGGCTATACAAATGAAAGACACTGAGTTGTATCCAACTGGTAGTGCTCCATTAATGAAGTGGAATCAAAGCAATTCCTCTTCAGCAGCACCCCACCCCCTCCCATGATATTACAAGGGTTCCTTAATTCTGTACAGCATATGGAGAAAGGGGGGGAGAGAATTCCTAACCATCGTCTCAAAATCTGTTATGTGGCTGGAAGGCTCTGCTGGATCAAAGAACCTTTCATCAGTAGAAGGACACCAACCCAACCCACTGCATACTAAGAGATGTGATAAGACTACCTTCAAAATCAGAACCACTGAATGAAGAATAAATCAGGCTAGGATTCAAGTAAGTGCATGACTAGTTCTACGAGTTCAAGCCAACTCTGGTCTTGTACTTGCAAAACATTCCAAGGACTTTCAAAAAGGAGTGGCGAAAGTCCAGCATTTCATTGGGCATAGTGAAGTCATTTGGAATACCTAAAACACCCTCAGGGCCACCTTACTCCACTCCCTTCTCCTGCCTCCAAGAATCTGTTAGGAAAATAGGGTGGCTATTGGTCCAAAACTTCCCCTAATCCCTCTATCATCACTCTACAGAATCTTATGGACCCTAGGATGGTCTTCCAGATTCTGCTCGCGTTCTTTTTTATATATAATATATATCATGTGTCACCTCAAGAGAGTGTTTTATAAGGCAATATAAATAAGTAAGTAAGAACCCCAATCTGAGTCTATGGGGCAATTCCTACCACTGCTAAGAAAACTGATTTATGCTTGTGTGGGGTATTTCAAAGTCTATTGTCAATTGCTTCATCACTGAAATACTACGAACATGGAAGCAGCTTCATTAATAACACACGTACTTTGGCTATTTTTTCAATGTACTGTTTAAAAAGATCCTCCCTTTGTGAAGAGCTATCCACAGCTTTGTAACGAGGGTCAGTCTCTACTTTGTCCTTCACTTTGCTCCAGCGAGACTGACTGTCCAAGTGGTGATTAGATAACAGTTCAAAGAAGTCCATTTTGATCTATATTTCAAAACATAAGACAAAAGGAAGAAAAAGGGAACAAAAAAAGTCACTTAGACTTCTGAAAGCTTGCAGTGTAATTTAGAAATAAAAAGAAGCAGACTCACCGTACAGCAAAAACTATTTTAATTTAATAGATTCAAAACTAGATTATTCCATTAGAATATTAAACTTTAAATT
This sequence comes from Podarcis vaucheri, assembly GCF_965113315.1. NCBI lineage: Eukaryota > Metazoa > Chordata > Lepidosauria > Squamata > Lacertidae > Podarcis > Podarcis vaucheri. Next base: position 58,436,621 of record NC_138760.1, read on the forward strand.
TAATCCACTGCCATTTTGAAAGAGATTTAATTATATATTAAAACATAATACAGAAGCCTTCAAAATGCAATGTGACTAATTCCTTTAAGGCTACTGCACAGACATGAGAATCTTAGGACATTACCTAAAGAGGGTGCTTACACATGTCAAAGAGAACCATCTCAATAGTTAGGGCTTGCTTGAGAAGTTCCTACTACAGCAGCTCTAATCTGCTCTTCCACTTAAAGGGTGTGCATTATATACACAACTGGTATTGCTCCTGCAGTAACTGCGCAGGAAACCCAGAATGTAAATATGGGACTAGTCCTCATATTTACTGAAACTGTCCTCTACGTGCATGGCAGGGAAACACAATGTGTAATGTGCACCGTGGGACATATGTGTTCATTTGTGCAATCCTTCCACCTTAAGGAAGTGTGTGCATGCAGTCTAAGTCCACACCACTTATAACGAGAGCCTGCTTTGATAAGTAGTCCAGAGCTCTAGAACACGTGTGTATACTGTACTTTTGGATTCTAGCCATGGTATAATCCACTGAAGATTGTTGGTTCACAGAAGCAATGCTTGGTGGGCTACACCCTTAGATTTCTCATTGCACTTTTAAGTACCAACTCACTGAATTAAGGAATAGAATCACAGAATAAAGTATCAATATTTATATGTGATCATAAAAATGGGCACATTAATGTTCCAAGGACACCATTGGTAGCAGCTAGCAACGGATAATGATTTCAAAACTTGGTATGAAGGGCACAATTAAGTTTCATACAAAATAATGAGAAGTTGTCCAAACATAGTTATCTGGCTAAATGCAAGCATAAATCATAATAGTAGAATTCAGTCTACAATGAAATGTTTCATGAAACAATTCTCCCTTCCATATAAACAAGTGCAGCAAAACATAAGCATTATTTTTCTCTTCTTCCTTCCCCCTCTCTCCCAAGTTATTTTTTTCTGTTGGCTTCCCTTGGAAATTCTGGAATTTTCTTAATTTTATGTATGACAGGGATGTCATTGCAGAGCCTTTGGTACTGTCACCTGGACGGGTAAAATCACGTAACTACAAGGCACAGTAGCACATCATAATCTGTTTGGATGAATCAACTTCTCATGTTGTTGTGGCAGTGAAAACCCACCTTTTCAGGAGTTGAGAAAGCATCAACAGTGGTTTATGCATGTATGTGGGAGAAGTGGAGTGTCCTCCAGGTGGTGGTGCTGCAGAGAAGTGGCAAGGCTGGAGCAGCTCCAGGTTGGTGGCAGCTCCACAGATGCACTGCCAACCGGAGCTCTCCTGACCTCGTTCCCTCCCAGTTATTCTAGCTCTGCCACCAGCACCTCTGCCTCATGCATGGCTGCTAGATAGTAAGAGTACAATTGCTGCAATCACATGGGAAGATGCTTCACACAAACAACTTATGCTCACCCGTAATCAGGCCTCTGACCATTAAGAAACCTTTTACCAGTTATCTTATCTTTCTAAATGGCTAAGCCCTGCCAAGGGGCCAAGTTTATCGCTTTAAGAGCATTCACAGCTTCTTTCTGAGATTAGAGAGATCATAGTTATTTTAGCTCTAGAACAGATATTATTCCATTGTAAGACAGGCTATATTATAAATCTCAACTCCCCCCCCCCCAACCCAAATCATGCATGCAGAGGATTTACCTGCAACCCCAAGTCTTAATACATAATAGGACACCAAATCCCAATGACTTAAGTATGATTAACAGTGCAGCTTGATGCCTTACCAGCCAATTAAAACTTGCATTCTAGCTTCCTTCAATTATTAATTACTACATAAAAATAATGCTAATAGTCTGTAGCTCTCCCTCAACACTTATGTTTGGTTCTTGGCACAGTATTATGGAAGGACAATGATTTTTTTTTTAAGTCCAAATGCAAATAAAATCATGAAAAGGCTGCACAACACTGTGTAGAGCAATTTTTCTCTCCACCAATAGCAGATCTATCAGAGCAGTATTTAAGAAGATATTCAGCAACCTTGTAGCTATTTTTTAATGGTATTTGTTATTCCAAAGTTGAACTTAAGCACAGCATGCATCTAGTATCAAAATAGAAAGCTTTCTAAGCCAGATATATGAAAACAACACTTACGAAATTAAAAACAAAATGTGTTTCTGTGGAAATCTTTAAAGTAAGGGTCATTGTACAGGCACACCTAATCGATTATTGCTATTTTTCTACTGTACACAAAGATAATCTTCAAGCCATAATTTAACTGGGATTCATTTAGAAGGCTTCAGAACATTACAACACAAAGAAGGTACAGTAACAAACCTGTCTGACATCTACACAGCATGCACCCGTCTCTCTAGAAACCAGCAGCTGCCCTCCTTTTTCTAACTTGAAGGCCAGCATGATCTTACCACCTAGTGCTGCAGGAACATACAGTATTCCAACTAAAGGCAACCCTTCCATGTACTTTTCTACCCAAACCAGCCAATCCATTCTCCTAATATTTTAATATACCGTATTTTTCGCCCCATAGGACGCACCGCCCCATAAGACGCACCTGTTTTTTTTGGGGGGGGGAATAAAGGGGAAAAAATTATTTTCCCTCCCCAGGCGTGGGGCTGGCACGGGGGAAGCCCGAGCTTCCCCCAACCCCAGCCCCCAGAACAGGCTGCTGCCTGCAAGCCTCGCGCGCCCGGCAGGACCTTCCGCCAGGCGTGGGAGGCTTGTGGACACCTTCCCGAAGCACGGGGCGTCCTCTGGAGGGCACCCCGTGCTTCAGGATGCAGGCTGCCGCCCCAAGCCTCACACGCCCGGCATGACCTTCCGCCAGGCGCAGGAGGCTTGCGGACACTCGCCCGAAGCACGGGGCGTCCTCCGGAGGGCACCCCGTGCTTCAGAATGCAGGCTGCTGCCCCAAGCCTCGCGCGCCCGGCAGGACCTTCCGCCAGGCGCGGGAGGCTTGCGGACACCTTCCCAAAGCACGGGGCGTCCTCCATAGGGCTCCCCATGCTTCGGGGTGTAGGCTGCCGCCCCAAGCCTCGCGCGCCCGGCAGGACCTCCCATCGGGCGCGGGAGGCTTGCAAACACCTTCCCGAAGCACGGGGTGTCCTCCGGAGGGCACCCCGTGCTTCGGGATGCAGGCTGCCGCCCCAAGCCTCACGCGCCCGGCAGGACCTTCCGCCAGGCGCGGGAGGCTTGCGGACACTCGCCCAAAGCACGGGGTGTCCTCTGGAGGGCACCCCGTGCTTCAGGATGCAGGCTGCTGCCCGCAAGCCTTGTGAGCCCGCAGGTTTTCTGGTTTCATACAGTGGTGAGAACACCACATACAGTGGTGAGAACACCACATTTTACTTGAAAACTGTCACCCTTCAGGAAAAGTGTAACTCCAAGATTATAGATACTAAATCCATAAATGCAGTAACAAAACTGTACCTGTCCCTCTATTCTGGCTTTGTTTTTATTTTTTAAAAAAACATGGACATGGTAGCTGGGGGGTCGCTGAAGTTTTTCTAGTGAAAAGGAAGGGGGGCAGAATTGTTTAGTTATAAGGTACTGACCTGGCAACTTTCAGCTTAGTTAGAGCTTACTGAGTGGAGCTATATAATACACTTCTGAAAGATGAAACTCCTCAGTTTAGTTGATGTGCCTTACATCTCTTCCTTAGTCATATTTCTAGTCCTAAGGGAACTGTGCTATCTTCTCTCTTTAATTTCACTAAACAAGTGAACCACAGAGTTGGAAGATGCCAAAACAAACAAAACCCAAATCACTTACTTTAAAGGTTTGTGGGAAATCACAAAATTATAGTATTAAATTAGAGATAGAGAACCTGAAGCCTTACAGATATTGTTTGACTCCAACGCCCATTACCCCCAGCCAGCAATGATAGGAATTGGAGTCCAACAAAATCTGGAGGGCCACAGGTTTCTCTGCCCCTGCATTAAACCTCTTTTTGGGAAGAGAAGAACTGGCTGAGAAAGCTTCACTTAACACTTTAAGCATATTTTAAATCAACTTTTATGTTTCTTGTGGAATCAAAAAAGCATGTATGGCTGAAAATACTTTGCTTTTATTTAGGAGGATTTTTCTCCTCTTTTTGCAGTTTACACATTCTGGGCACAACTCTCATCACTTCACAAGGAAAAAACTGAAAAAAATGTAAAGTACCGGAACTGCGGGAGGCTAAAGTCACCACACAGAGATACCAATTCTTTCCTCACTAGGGAATCCCATAATACTTTGCGTGTCAGTGATTGACAGCTGTCAGACTGAACTGATTGACAGGCCGCACAGCACAAAACTGTAAAATCTATCCACTTGTTACAAAACAGAATACATAAAATGGTTACAAGAGGCTTTGGGAGAAAAGAAATAATTAGTTTCAGATGCAAAGATAAACACATTTATTTAACACAAAATCTTGTTTGATGTAACTCATGCAACATAAAATAATTTACTTATTAACTATTCATTTTGATAATGGCTAAGATGCAACAATAATGTTTAAGCCATGATTATAGATTAAAACAAGTAGAGTGCAATTTAGGCTAGTTCTAGGTTATACATGTTCACCTCTAGAAAGCTAATCATTCTGGTGCATATAGAGTTGATGCAGAATAAGAATCTAAGGGCACAATCCTGTACATATCTATCAGAAGTTCCACTGAGTACAATGGGGCTCAATATCAGGTAAGTGGGTAAAGGGCTGCAGCCTATGAGACTGAGCAGTGCATCAAGTAGTTGCTAGGCTGAATCTCACGCCTAGTATGAGTGGCCTTATGTGAGTCACTCGCCTTTATTTTCAGTTCCCTAAGGGGTTCCATCAAATGCAAGTGTGGAACAAATGCTTGCTCACACAATAGGGCAGCAGTGGGGAAGTGAAATACCCAATACGTGGGTGGAAGTCCGCTCAGACAGTGTTGGATCTTACTCAAAGGATTTTCCAATTGTTATTTTTTGCAATATTAAGATTTTTGCATTTCAGCTGTGAATGTTTTCCATTCCTATATGACAGGTAACTTTTGCCTGAAAGTTTTGCCTCTATCTATGCTACTTATTGAAAGGAAATTATATTAGCTTAACTTAAGGAGTATGTAAGGAAACAGAAATCCCAGAAATGATTAGGTTTCAAAGGTGTATGCTAGGACACTGAAGAAAGTTGCTGCATATTTTGATGCTAACGCTTGTTGAAGATACTTTGTAGCATCCACCTTCCCCAGTGATGTGCACTTTGTCTCTTGTATTGACAGTGCAGACAAATGACATTTGAAATTCATTAATCTTTCATAGGCGACCTTTAATTCTGATAAGTAGTCATGCTAAGATACATTTACTGGAAGATTAAAAAAAAAACCACTGAAGTGTTAGCATTTTGAAATTTGCCCACAAATAGTTCTCAAACCTTGCTTGCATCCCTGACAGAATGGGTATGTAATGGTCTGCTTGGAGTTTTCCAGTCAGACATTTGTCCCCCCACCAAAAAAATATATATCTAGGATTTTAAAATCTAGAAGAAAATTATAGTACATTTTCAAGAACATTAAACTTATTCCAAATTTAGAAGAAAAAAAGAGAGTAAAATGACCAACCCCACAGCTCCAAATATGATACAAATGGTTAAACTGGGGGGGGGGGGGGGAGAGACCAAAAGGAAAAAATAATTTGGGGGAGGGGGTGAAGGGCAAATCTAGAAGACTAGCATGGGCCCTTCCCCAATCCTCCCATTAGGCTATTTTCACATCCTTGATATAAAAATCTTACCTTCTCTCCTCTGGTCTTCGAATCTTCTTTTTCCTTCTTTCTTGCTGCTGTGATAAACTCATTAAACAAGGCTTCCCGGTCTTTCATTTTTTCGATTGCTTTGAATCGTGTGTCTTTAGCATGCTTGGCTGCAAATTCACTAAAAGTAGTTCTGTAACAAAATGGCAAGTGTGCTGATTTGGCAGGGCTTTCGTAGACGGAAAGTGTATTCAAAAGCACCACTGTGTTTTGGTTCTGTTGGAATACATACACTAAGCACCAATATATTGGTATCCTTGCCACAGTTGAAGGTCCAAGACATAAAGTTTATCTTTTATCTTTTTTAGAAAGTTGACATGAACCAGCTAAAACTATTTTTTTAAAAATTGCACACATTGAATGCAGTTCTTCACATATAACATAATCCTTGCAGAAGACAAATTCCATGGTCAATCTGTCCTGATACTTCATGATTATGCAATGTAAATTTAACAATGCTCTTTTGCCACCCAACACTGCCAGAAATAGAACTGGCATGGTACAAAAATTCAGATTCTTTTAATACTGTGAGCAAGGACAGTAGTGTCTGAAGGGTTTCCCACCCTTTCTCCCTGCAGTTTTAATTATTAACAGTACTCTCACCTCCAGGGCCAGATTCCAAATCTCAGATGTGCAGTAGATATAGTACTGCCACTTACCTCGAAAAAAACAAACACTACTGTGCTTTTTTCCAAGGTCTGATGCTAATCTGGCCCCAGGTTTACGTGAGACATTATAATCCTACGAAAGTTTTCATCTCAGCATGGAAATAATTAGACTTGGGCAATCCCGCCTAATGTTGCTGTAGGGTAAATTAAAACAAGAGAATAATTGGGTAGCTTATTCAACTGACTGGAAGTGAATGTAAACCTAAACTAAAGAAAGTGAGCTGTAAAAGCAAGACTGGACATGGATTTCTGAGCACACAAAGCACAAATATGATTTTTAAGGAACGCAAACTTCCAAATGGGCACTGTTACCTTGGATTAAAAAAGGGAAATTAGTTAACAAGACTTGCAGGTCCTTTGGAGATTGGTTTTAGTCAACATTGGGTAAAGAAGACAAACACAATATATAAATGATATATACTTCTGTGCCCTTTGGGGTGCAAAAAAGTAGTAAGAAAGAAATAAGGCTAAGTAAGGAAAATGGTTACAGTAAGAAAGCCATTATTTTCAAGCTCAGTACTGTTCAACAAACATGGGCAACCTGAATCCCTTGACCTTATTTTATGTGGCCCACAGCCTCATTTCAAAAGCTCTTTGTAAGCAATCAGTTCAGACTGCTGGCAAGAGTGACTCATCACTCCCTGACAGTCTGCTGGACAGGCAGGAAAGAGGAGAGAGAAAAAGGGGCATCAGAAAGAGAAAAAAATGTGGTCTCGCCCACCACTAGACCTGGCCCCACCCACATATGGCATGTGACCTCCAACCGATTACTCCCGGGGGAATGCGATCCCTGACAGAAAAATGGTTGCCCACCCCTGCCTAATAAGTGTGTTTAAGGTAACCATTTGTAAACATCAAGTTAATTCAAGCAAAGTAGCACAACTTCTGAAGAAACATTTGGGTGTTTCACTGCATTTTACTGAAGCCACAGTATTAACCTAAAGCAGACAAACATGTAATGCAAAGTAAATCCTACCTAGTTTACACAAAAGAAATACTCAAGTCTTTAAAAGGAAATGATAACTACATACTGTTGAACAATATATTGGCAATGTCTTGCTTTCTATGGAAACCTATTTGGTCATTAATAAATAATATAAAATTAATATTATTATTTACTCAGTTTGTATACCACCTTTCATTCTTAGATCTCAGGGCGGTTCACAACCTAAAATTAGGAAGCTAAGTAGAGAGAATCCACCTGGTCCTTTCCCCATGCTGACTATGGAATAGCTTATGGAAACTTGCCTGTCCTAGGGCCCATTTGCATATGTAGTTTGCTTAAGTAGAATGGACAGCTTTTAAAAAATGTTGGTGTTTTCACAGCTAATCAAGATGAGGAAACCTACAGATTGGAGGACATGGCTTGTGAACATTTAGGGCAAATAAATCCATCTTCCACACCTTGCCAAGCATTTGGGATTGCTTCATATCCTAAAACAGCCAGTGTCATAAAATTTGGATTAAATGACAGTAAACATGCAGAGGATAGTACTGGACTTCAAGTAAAACCAAGTCTAGCAGTACACAGTGCCTGAAAAAAGCTTTAAAATTATTTATGTAGGAGGAAATATTCTTACCTGGGATTAATCTTCGCTTCTTCCATCATTTTCTTGAAATCTTCCTTAGCCTGCATTATTTTATTTTTCTTCTCTTTGCGTTCTTCTTCTGCCCTAGTTTTCACATACTGATCAAATACCTACAGAAACACCAGAGTATACCATTTGGAGCATTATCACCCTGTAAGTGGAGAGAACTCCAAAGGACAAGTCAAAGGCTAGGATGCATCATTTGCGGTAATATGAGAAGTTACCATATATGACTCCAAGAGTATTACTTCACTAAGCTTGGACACACTGAAATATTCCTCTCTATAAAAACTTTTATGTAAAGCCATTCAACATGAATTTTAACACTGTTTTTTGGGGCACCAAGTAACAATCACAGCAGCAACAGTACCGAACATAAAATAGTTGGACGCTTAAGAACTGCTTCCTTCCATCAGGATGTATTTTTAGATTGCACAGAGGTCTTCATTAGATAATGGCATGTCCTTTGATAGATCTATATGTCATCACTCAAGCTGGGATCAAGCCCATCTTGAACAATGTGGCATGGAACAAAGGGGTCCTGCAGCTCAAGCAGCCAGGAGGGGAGGTGAAGAAGGGTACTGCCAAAGATACTGCTATATACGGAGACAGTGACATGTTCTTCTCTATCAAAGCCAAAAAGTGTAATTCTCACTAAGAGAAGCTAATATATAAGAGAAGCTATCAGAAAACAGCCAGCTCTTTCTTCTTTTATACCTCATAGCCAGCATTTAAGAATGCTCAATAACCCTAGAAACACTTTTATGGCAATATTAATGCAATCAAATTATCATTTATTCATGAGGACACAGTATCCACACTTATCACTAGTTAGGTAAAGGTAAAGGTACCCCTGCCCGAACGGGCCAGTCTTGACAGACTGTGGGGTTTGTGCGCCCATCTCACATCTATTGGCCGGGGGCCAGCGCTGTCCGGGGACACTTCCGGGTCACGTGGCCAGCGTGACATCGCTGCTCTGGCGAGCCAGAGCCGCACACGGAACGCCGTTTACCTTCCCGCTGGTAAGCGGTACCTATTCTACTTGCCCCCGGGGGTGCTTTCGAACTGCTAGGTGGGCAGGCGCTGGGACCGAGCAGCGGGAGCGCACCCCGCCGCGGGGATTCGAACCGCCGACCTTTCGATCGGCAAGCCCTAGGCGTTGAGGCTTTAGCCCACAGCGCCACCCGCGTCCCATTATCACTAGTTAGGATAGGACAAAAAAAAAACACCCATTTAACATTGGGCTATATGTGCATGATTTAATATGAGAGACATACAACTGACCACCTTGGTTCAGAAACTGGTGGTTCTACCAAGTCTCAGCTTCTAAATAATCACTCTGGAGATGAAGAAATTAAAACAGTGTACATAAATAAATCCTGATTGTTCCCTTTTGCAAATTTTACATTTCCCATTTATTTTCATCTCTGTAGTAAAAGATTTCACACAAGAATATTTTGGGTATGAATAACATATTCAGGGTTTCTTTGTCAAATACTCCTGTTAATATTTTTATACAAATCTCTGTGACAATTATGGTTTGGGGGTGTGGGGCTTTGTACCTAAACATACATTTGAGTTTGAAGCTTTCATTTCCCTATAGAAATTGTCAAGTTCTCTTTCTTAAGGAATACATGGAACCTTACCTTTCCCCCACCCCATTCCCTAAACATTTGTTATCTGAAACTCCAGATATCACAGAATTCACAGGCCAGTTGTGTTTACCTGTAGGCCTTTATTTTACCTGTTTTCTTTCTTTAGGGTTAAGAAGCAGGTAGCGGGGATCAAAAACTATCTTGTGTAGCTCCTTCTCCCAAGTAGAAAATGCAGAAACCTTTAAAAAAAAATAGAAAGGGGTGGAGTGGAAGAGAGAAAAGTGCTGATTTTCCTAGCAATTAAATTCACCCAAAGACAAGCAAGTCGTGCTATTTTGCTTGAAACCTACAGGACATCTGTTAGAGAAGAGCCATAACTGAAACCCTTACAGCAGTTTCATCACTAATAGATGACAAGCTCCAGGAGGTCAGCATCACAAATTTCCACACTAATTGGCTCCAAAAACGTCTACATAATTACACAGAACTAACACACATCTAATTACTCATTAAAATAGCCACTACTGTGTGACATTTAAAAATTGCCACATCAAAAGAGAGCCTTGAAGTTCTCTACTCTGACTTCCTCTGCTGCCTGCATAGCTCTTTTTCTAAATGATCCAATGTCTCCCCCGCCCGCCGCCACCCCAAATAAACTCAAAGGTTTTGCACAGAAATTGTCTTTGGAGCACTTTTAAAAAGACAGGTTAACAAGGCAAACTTATAACATTTCATGGAAACTGCATTGGAAAAATCACACTGAAAGCTGATATTCTTTACTCTAACAAGAGAATTTTGAAATCAATTGCAAACATATGCACCGTTCTCCTGTCCCACCCATACCAAGGCTCCAGGAATAGCAATGATAGTTGCCAAAATGCTCCACTTCCCTAAACTGCCCCTGAAAAAGACAACTGTTGTGGGCTTCATTTTGCATGAAAAAAATATGCTACTGAAATCCAGAATTTATCTTCAGTTCACACAAATAGGTAACAGACACACTCTTCAAATGTGAAACTATCGTAGTATAAGGATTTGAACAGAAGCCCAATTTATCCAACTCCCCAAATTAAGATTACACACCACCCAACTAGTTGTGTGCAACAATCCTACATCGTAGAACTTCAACAGATGAATAGGTGTGTGAGAATGTGTGTGTGTTTCCCAATGGCATTTACTTAAAGTGAACACTAGTTTTATCTTTGACCAGTTATTCTACACATGTGCCTTCTGAACAATCAAACAACAATAAATTATCAAAGCACGGGACATCCTTATCATTAGCACCCATACAAAGTTGGAATATCTTATTAGTATACAGATAACCAATATCCTTCAATCCTAATGACAGTATGCAGGAATAACTTGTCAGTGAAAGAAGAACAATATAGGAACTAACAGATCTTTCCATTATTTGGGCTAAAATGTCAGTGTAATCAGGAAACACCAAGGTTGACTTAATACAATAATAGTTTCTGACCCCTCTTTCAAGTAGCATGTCCTTGAACTGTTTCATTCGCGCATCCAGCGGGACAATTGCTCTCTCTCGAGCAGCTTTAATTTCAGCTTCCATGGCAGCCTCCTTCTCTGAATCAATGTCTTTGTTTTCCTCCTTCCTATGAAAGTGAAGGCATACAAGACTCCATTTAAAAAAATACAATTAAATCTTTATCTTTACATCATTTTGGTAACATATGTTCAGGGTGGATTCCATTCAATGCATTCTATTCAATGCACAGTGGAACCAGAGACTATTTAACTTGGCCCAATACCCCCCAGACAATTAATTAAAAAATATGATTGAGCATACAACAATACTTTGGGCATACAGCAGACAAGCAATCTCACTCAATATGGTGACTACAAAAGCCACTGTGCAGTGTGGGAAACTTAGCTTTCCACACTGAAAGAGTTGAGCCCCAGTTCAGACTTAAAAACTTTAAAGTTCAGAAATTAATGCAGTCTATCCTTTCATACACAACTTACTTCCGCTTCTTTGCTTTAATAGGTTCATCATCATTTGTTTCATCTAGCATTTCATGCTCTTCTTTTACTGTAAGAGAGGCCTCTATTAGCATCCCTATAGGTACAGTTCAGGGGAAAAAACACACCACTTATATTCGCTTGTTGTCTACATAAAGGTAAAGAATGCATCTCATGTTAATTTTAAGACTTGCAAAGTTAGTCTATGGATACACATTAGAATCTCTAAAAAGAATGCAATATTCCACTTTGAGGTTTCCCCCCACAATCAATAGGTATATTAATTTTATGAAATAAAATTAAACAACAAATAACATTTGATCAATAATGTATGCTTCCAAAAAAAATAAAAAATATTGTATGCTTCCAATTAATATCTATAATTTTTTTTAAAATCCACTCTACCATAGCTTCCAGAACCTAATACATACCAGCCTCAGAGGCAGAGGCTCAAATAAGATAGAACAGCCAGTTATGGCTTGGTGTGAAATCTTGTTATTATTTATAAATTTTATATTCCACCCTTCCTCCCAAAGGAACACAGTGCAGCAAACACATAAGTGACACATTGATATTTTTTAAAAAACAAACAAACAAAAAACCTGTGAAATGTTGAGCCAGACTGAACCATGTAGTTCAGGAATGACACCATAGTTATTCTTGTAGGATGCTAGGACTCTGTTACAATGTGAGTGCTGCAGTCAGCAAGGTCTCTGAAACTAATTTGCGCCACAGCTCAGCTATGCCCAACCAAGCTTCTTGGTAAGACTGCAATGTATTTTGTGATGTATGTAGTGTATGTATATACAGAATAAAAAGCACTTCAGTATTCCAAGTGTTTACACTGGAAATCTCACTAATCCTTTAGCACCATCCAACCAAAAAGGCCAAATCAAGCTCATAGATGTGATGAACCACTGCCTGGTTTCCAGCTGCATCTCCAACATCACAGAAGGGGATCCTGTATCTCCCCCCCGCCCCCAATCTCACCATCCCAGACCACCCACCAACCATGTTTCCCTAACTTTGTTCTACATGCCGGTGGACCTAAAGTAGAGGGAATTGTTGAGTAGCTTTTGAAGCAATGGGAGATATCAAATATAGAGGACCTGCACTTCCTATGATTATGTAAATATTCACATTACTGAATTAGCCTACTTTTAGCAATAAAAAATGATTTAATTTAGTCACAACTTGAGTCCCAGAAATCATGCATTGATCAATAACTTTTTCCAGTGCAGTTCTCTCTTGCTTCTAAATAAGCACAAAATATATCTTGCTTTGAATAAGCACAAAAAATGAACCTGTACGTATATTCAAAATTGCAAAATAACCAAGACAAAATAGGAAGAATACTGTTTTTACTCTTACTTTGTTTTTTCACTTCATCTATTCCTTTTTTGTGTGGAGGCTCCTGAATAATTTTATCCACATCTGCTCTTCCAATTAAGTCATCTGGTCTATCCCACATAGACAGACGTGTGGTAGGATTGTAAAAGAAAACCCTCTCATCACCTGTCCACACCACACACCTACAGGAAAGCCACAATCAATCAATGGTTTATCAATACTCTATCAAAGTTTGTTTAACCTATAAGCATGCTTTCAGTTAATAAAATACAGAGGTCCCAATGCCTTTGTCACATGCTCTTAAACTCCATAAAACTACACTGTCCTAAGCATGCTTACTCATAAATAAGCAACATTGTATTCAGTGGGCTTATTCCCAGATAAATGTGTATATGATTATAGCCAAGATCAACAGCACTTAATTATACCTGTCTGTACTAGAATGTTTTATAAACAGAAAGTAGACTTACGATCACTGCTAACTGCTGGTCAATCTCATACAAAAATAATGTAAACTGATTTTTTCTTTATTCAACATGAAATGTATAATATAAGCCTATTGCTAACATTATTGATTGATTGATTAAATCTAACATAAATTTTATATTAGAAATAAACAATGCATAAAATGTTCACTATGAATAGAATGCACAGATTTAAAAGTAGTACTTATATATTCACAGTTACAGGTAGGTCTGCCTTAGTCGAAACAAAATTTAAAAATTCCTTCCAGTAGCACCTTAGAGGCCAACTAAGTTTGTTATTGGTATGAGCTTTCGTGTGCTTTCATGTGCATGCACACAAAAGCTCATACCAATACAAACTTAGTTGGTCTCTAAGGTGTAACTGGAAGGATTTTTATTATTATTATATATTCACACTAATCAATCTGAGGAAAAAAACGTTACTTACCATGGAGTACCAGGAATAGGGGTAGTAGCAACAGGTTTTGCTTTCTGAGCTGCTTTTTCTTCTTCCGTCATTTCTTCTTCTTTTGGTTCCTGGTGAGAGATCAAAGGTAATTTAAAACCAACTGTTGCATTTATAGTGAACTGACAAGAAGGATAAGGAACTATATAAAATCAATTGGAAATAAAAAGTAATTTGGAAATCAGTGAAACCATTGTGTAAGAAAACTTTCTGAACTATAATGATTAACTCATTTTATGTTTTAACACACACTAAGGGCAACATCCTAAAATGCCCACCTGCTTTTGCACAGTGGTTAATCCATCTGTGAAATGGGATGTCTGGTTTCTTTTTGCCCCTTTCCACCTGCACCCCCATGTGCCCCAAAATCTGCTCCAAAGTAATATAAAAGCTGCCAAGAGTTTGTGCTATTTTACTACTTTCAAAACTATGCAATAGCACTTTGTTTTGATGTTTATGTTCCTAAATGTAAATCAAGTTTTCAATATTTAAGGCACTGAATGTGTGCCTTAAAAACTGTGGACTGTATTCGGCTTGTTTTTACTCAGAATATGCATTTGAATAAATGAACCTAGGTTGTCATACTTATTCAACTGGTTGACACAAAGTATGATTAACATTGGATACAATCAAGTTTTTCAGCCATTGAAGACTATCCACAATGCTTTACTTTCTAAGTAATTTGTAAATTAAAATATTGCTTCTAGTTAGTTCCTAAATATAAGAACAACCTATTCACGTTAGAGAGCTGTCAATGTGCTGCCAATATGCTCTCAATATCCAGACCAAAATGTGCGTATTTTCCATTTTATTTCAGTTTACTTAAATGCATCTTCCACTTCATTCTACTTGATCTGCAGCTTAGTTTCCACAAACCAACATAAGAGTATTTAAGTACAGCAAAATTAAGCTGTAGGTTTCTCATGTCTTTTACCTCTTTTATAAGTTCCTTGATAGGTTCAATTTTGGGTTCCTCCTCTTCGGTCTCCATAGGCAAAGGGTCTTCGGCAGGCTCCTTAATGCTTTCTTTCATCTTCTCTTCTACTTTTTCTAGGAAAAAGCATTGTTTTTTTACCTTCCACTTTCTGTAAATTCAAACTTAAGGCTCTTATCAGCATAATTATTCATAATGAAAAGTACATTTGAATGTTAGTGTTTTCATTTTTGTCAGAATTTTTCTCAACTATGGACATGTATCTGTGATTATACAAATTATTACAGAGCTAGCAGAATGACACTGGGTAGCTATATTTCTGCTCCCAGACAGCTACACTTTTATGTGCTGGATGATGCTGTTTAACATCTATATGAAGCTGTTAGAAGTGGTCATCAGGAGATTTGGGGTATGGTATCATCAGTATGCTGATTACACCCAGCTCTATTTTTCTGTTACATCCAACTCTAGTGTGCTGTGCAATTTCTCAATTTCTTGATACAGTGGTGGACTGGACAAGACCCAATACTGAGTCAGAATCCTGGTAAGATGAAGGCCTTGTGGGTGGTTTCCCAGTCCAGAAATCAAGAAAATCTGCCTATTGCCGACACAGTTGCATTTCCCTGAAGGAACAGGTATATAGTCTGGAGAAGCTCCTTGACATGCAAGGAGTTCAAAGAAGAAACTCTTTGTTTTCACTAGGCAGTCTGGTTTTATTTAAAGCAACTGTTATTTACAGTCTTCTACTTATATTTCCAAAAGAAATATATTTTCATACTTTCTGTCTTTTCACAATTACCATGGATATGCAACCGCCTTACATTGGTTATCTATGGTAAGGATGGCAATCACTTCTGTAATCAGCAGATACCACAAGTACTTTAGAAAATAATTCTAAATGTTTACACAACAAGGATGAGATAATATAGTGGTATTCTCTTGCTACTGATATGTGGAGATTTATATTGGCTCCAGGACTACTGTTATGTCTTTGTCCAAACTAAGACAGTTATCTATGCTGCAATTCTAATCTAGTTTGCTCTTAGCAATAAAGTTGCTGTTTGTTAGGTATCCTTTGGGGCCTGTCTCCTTCTCTGAAATAGTATGAGATGGTGTCAGAAACCCAAGCCTTAAGTGTTACAAAAATTGCTCAATTTCCAGCCCCAGAAAGCTTCAACAGACCCTCAGAATAACCAGTCTGGCAGAAAAGATTTGATTGTTGCTGCACAGCAACATTGTGCTACAATGAGATAGGAGAAATTAGACTCAGCTCCCTCATGTTTAAATCCTTCAACTTTATTGAGGAAAACCAAGGATTATTAATTTTATTTAATTATTTATTTGATTTCTTACCCACCCTTCATCATTAAGATCCCAGGGCATGTTACAGCAATTTAAAAATACAATTTAAACAAATTACAGACAAGACAATAAGATAGGTACTGAAAATAACTATGCAGAGCAGATTTGGTTAATTTTTTATTCTTAAGTGTAATATAGTTTATGAGGTGGAGTATTTCCACCTGAAATGTCAAAGCCTAGAGAGTCAATGGAATACCTTTTTTAAAACTCATGATTTGGGAACAAAAAGGAAGAGCTTATCAGTGACAGATTAATAGTGCTAGGCATCCTGTACAAAGGACTCTCAAAGAGTCATACCCTTTTCACACTGCAACAGAAATGCCAAGGCCAATAAGAAATGGTTTAAAAAATCTAAATAGAGAACATGGAGCAACCTGGAGATAGCTACTAAATAGAATTCTAGAAATCATCCATCTGTAAGAAGAAATCCATAAAAAGCAAATACTTGGAGACTCTCAAAACAGCTGGCGGTAGGCTCCAGGAAAAAAAACAGGCATTTCTCAATTTAGACGGAAGCTGAGAGAAACTGCAGCCTGGCGGTGGAGGTCTGCTATCCAGGAGCCCAAAGTCACACACGCAAAACTGGGGCATTTTGTAACAGTGTGCCATATTAAGACAAAAAGAAACAACGAACTTCAACTGTGAACTAGTAAGAAAGGGAAAGACTGTAAAAGAAGTAGCATACTAGTGGAGATGGGACACTGAATCATCCCATCAGCTTTTCTGAAAGACCAGCTCCACTGGACTCCTCCTGTCCCTGAACTGTTTCCATTTGTGTTGGTCATTATAAGAGTTGCAGAGCTTGCTTCCCCCCTACTTCTGACTCACCATGGCTTTTTCTTTCTGCGTCATGTTTTTTAGATTGTGAGTCTGTAGACAGAGAGACTCTTGTTTTAACTGTATGTAAGACATACAGTGAGGGACACGGGTGGCACTGTGGGTTAAACCACAGAGCCTAGGACTTGCTGATCAGAAGGTCAGCGGTTCAAATCCCCGCGACAGGGTGAGCTCTGTTGATCGGTCCTTGTTCCTGCCAACCTAGCAGTTCGAAAGCATGTCAAAATGCAAGTAGATAAACAGATACTGCTCCGGCAGGAAGGAAAACGGCGTTTCCGTGCGCTGCTCTGGTTCGCCTGAAGAGGCTTAGTCATGCTGGCTACATGACCTGGAAGCTGTACGCCGGCTCCCTCGGCCAATAAAGCGAGATGAGTGCCGCAACCCCAGAGTCAGCCACGACTGGACCAAATGATCAGGGGTCCCTTTACCTTTACGACATACAGCAGGTTTAAAAATGCTAGAAATAAGCACACACATTCATCAGCCAATTTCTTTTTAATTTTGCAAAGTGCAACATTAACTGGTCCAAAACTGAACACTATACCTTTCTCCTTTAGTTCTTGAGGCTTCTCCCATGTTGATTCCAGTGTCCTATTATTATAGTAGTAAGTCTTCCCATCTGCTGTTTTGTACTCTGTCCATTCAGAGACTGCTGTTGCTCCAGCCAATGTAGCAGGTGAAGCGGCAATAGCAACCTGAGGATGGATCATAGGTACAATAGGAGGAGCCATTCCTGGCAAGACACCTACATAAGAAGGAGCAATAAAAAGGCAAGTACTGATAAAGTAACATTTTGTGAATTCAAAACATCGAACTGAAATCAAGGATATACAGTGGCTTATTAATGAAACTGAAGCTATCAATACTGGAAGCTGAGACATTTCTTCTAAGCTGTAGTTCTGTGTTAGTACACTGTACTTGCACATTGCCTAATCACTACTGCCCTGTATACCCAGTCATGGATGGCACAAAATGTAGTAAATATTTGATGAATCTTGTGAATTTGCACTATTTTTTAAGTGTTGAGAATGAAGTTATTGCTAATTCCATACACTATCATAATAATCAGCATTAAAAGAAGATGGGAAGGATTTACTGCTCTTCAAAGTGGTAATACTAACAAAGAGTAGTAAAACAATAAAGTCAGCTTCTTCAGTACAGATGTAGCATGATTATCAGGAAATCTTCTTAGTTCTCCCTATTAAATGGTCATGTGATCCAGCAAAGCAGACCCACACATGCAAGCAGAACTTCCCCAGTGCCATGGAAGGGGAGAGAGTCCTGCACACTTACTGAGCTCCTTCAACTGCTGTCAAGAGCACCCAATCTTAGAAGTCAGGATCACATGTTTAGGTGCCAATACAACCCAGGATTTTGCTTTCAACTTTGATTTTTGGATTTTAAGGTTAAAATAACAGATGGTTTTTTGTGAATATGTAAGGTACTGACAACAAACTCCATTTTGCATGAAAACATATATATCTAGAACAGCCTTTAACATGTAAGTTTAAACATAGACACAGACATACATACACATACACATACACAAGCACACTAACATGCAAACAAAGTCTGATCACTGTACAAATAGCAGGAGGGGGGAATCAAACACTGTATCCCACATAGGAAAGCAAAAACAAAATATGGTTATGGAAGAGATTCACATCAACAGAGTAGTCTAGAATAAGTGTTGTTGTTTTTTAACTAATTATGCTCATAGCCAGTTAATTGGGGGAAAATCTTGCTGACTACATGTGAAATCTGTATTTGTAAGTGTATTTTGAAAATAAAGATAAGAGATCCAGTTATTTGGGAAAAGCAAATAAAGGTAAAAACAACAACATTCACTACCATGCCAACTTACAGACAAAACAGACTAAGATGGTTTAAAAAAATTACCGGTCTTGGTGGTAGCGACTGTCTTTACATACGGGCAGCTGACTATTTGCATCATTGCTACACCTGTAAAATGGATAAGCAAGCATGTTGGAAAGCTGCCACTGCATGTCAGCTACCACTGGGAATCTGAGTAGTATCAATTTTCCTGCTACAAATTTAGCATGCCATTATTTTTTTCAATGGCAGTGGGAAGCAAGCAGGAAGGTCTAAAATGTGTTTCCCTTTTAGTATAGTGATTCCAGATCAATGACAAGTTCCTGCAATAATCTCGGATTATACTGAACATGAGGACTTAAATGACAATGCAGCCATCTTTTTTTAAAAAAATGAGGGAATGATGCAGGGATTTAAATTCAGTGTGGTCAAGCTTCTCCACCCCCTTGTGAGACAATGCTATGAAAGATCATACTTATCTTGCCGTATTACAGCAATCTGTCCAGGATTACTGCAAATAGCTCATTTAGCCCAATCCTATGCACATTTACTTGGAAGGAAGCCCCATTGCATTCACAGGACTGAAGCCTTAGGAATGTATTTGGGGGAGCAGGGGGAGAAGAATGGTGGTGTTGAGAAAGCAAATCATACTAGAAGGCACAGGAGTATCAGTCTGAAGAGGGAAAACAGGCAAGGTTGAAGGTAAGATGGTGAATGCAAGTAAGGGACAAGGTAACAGGCCCCCTCCAAAAGAAGAAAGGAAACAGAGAAGTTGAGTTGATGGCTCATTAGTTGCCTATATATGCTCTCCCTTGTATCTTTTCTCCCTTCTCCCGGTCCTACCTCCATTCCGGAGCCAAAACAAATTACAAATTAGCTCTTTAAAACACTACCCTAGCCACACAGAAGAGTCCCATGTGGCAAGGTAGGCTTCCGTTTAAAGGACGCCTTTTAAGTTTATTCACTGAAAAGAGCAGTCAAGAACTGTTTTCCAACTGAAAAATGTTACTGACAGGTCGCATAGGATGGGACACCCAGCAACTGAGGAAGGAGGGGAGGGAAACAGGGTTGAAGGGACATACCAACAAGAGATAATTTAAAGAGGTACCAAGTTTATAGTACCTTCTAACACTAGAAAATGCAAGAACATAAACCCTTCCCAAATTTCTTTTAGGATATTTTTACTCCCATATTTTGAGATGCACAAAATGAAATTAAATCCCAAGTTCAAAACAAACAAAAAACAAAGTTTCTTCAAGAGTGTCCAATACAAAAACATTCAACTATCATTCATGGGTTTTTGTATTGCATTAGTCTTCCAGAAAATATCTTTTCTAATAATATTCCCAAGCTTTATTCATGCATGGAACAAAATGCACAACTGCCAAGTCAAGCAAAATATTTGCTGATATATGTTAGGGTGTATTTATGTTACAAATTTGCAATGAATGCAGAGGTTAATCTTGTTAACCATGTTTTGAATATGCCTGAAAATTAAGTGTAGAGCTGCAATCCTAAACAGATTTACTAGAGAGTAAGTATCATTACAGTGTGACTGACTTCTGCATAAGTATGCATAAGATTGTGCTACAGAAAGATCACTGAATCTGGGCAAGTTTTTGTTCAGAAAGATTTTTGAGAAAAGTAGCCATTTCCACTGTCAAACTTCTCATGTTAAAATGTATCAGTAGCTTATAGTATATGAACTATAACTAAACACTTAAGGCTGTTTAGTTAAGGCTGTATAGTTAAACACTATAACTAAACACTTAAGGCTGAAGGGGAGAAAATAATTCGAACAGGTACTTCTTCACGTACAATAGCAGTAGTGACAATGTAAAATGCATTTTCGGGATTTGAAGATGTTACTGGATGTTCCAACCGCTCTTATTTATTTCTTAGTGCATTAGTATTCTAACTTGACTTGTTTTTTATGCTACGAAAAAACTGTTTAAAGAATGCACATAGGATTCTGCCTATGGAAACGACAAAAACTACACTATTAATCAGCAGCGTTCTGCTCACATTGGAGGAAGATGGTGGAATTTTCACCAATTCCTCCTTCCTTCTGTATCTCCTATTGTTGCTGTTCCTGTGCTAGGTAGTTTCCGCTGCTTTACCAATCACGTTTATACTTTTCAGAATAACTATTGGAATTTCATATTGTATATTTTAAGATCTCAGAGGTTTCACTATTAAGACAGGCAACTTGGCCAGTAGCACTGAAGCCAAACTAAAAGAGTTTCATGAATTTGAAAAACATATCTTTGTATAAATGGCCACATATGTCACTGGCACTAGATGTAGCTTTTATGAAAAGTTAACCTTTTTTCAGTCAGCTGAGGTGACTTAAGAATCCTGGTAATGCTAGAATCCTAAGTAGTGTTTAAACACAACAGCCTTTTAAACAGGGGTGGAGGTGGAGGAGTATTCTTTTTGTTTGTTACTATGCATTTTTGTGTTTTTATATTGTAAACTGTGCTGTGATCCTCAAATGAACAGCAGTATAGAAATTTTTATAAATAAAAAAGACTACAGTAGTTATTATATACTAGCAAATTTTCAAACACACTTCCCACATAGGTCCAAGTTTCTGTCTTCAACCATATAGGCCTGAAATTATTCCAATTTCAGAATGAAGCTATATGGCCCGGCCAAAAAGTACTTGTGTATGTGAGTACCACCAAATCCTCTCCCTGTCTGCAACACAGTCTGTCTTTAAATTCTAGGGGTACAATTGATGGCAAGAAAGGGAGGACACCATAGGTGGCACCATGGATTTGAACTTTTTTTGCACTGACAGATAATTAAACCCTATCTTTGAATTTATTAATTCATTTTATACTGTCCTTCAATGAAAGTTTACTGATTCCATCTGGTAATTACCACTTGGCAAGGTAACAACTGAAGTGTATTTCTTTTGCACTCAGTCAGTTTTACTCTATCATTTAGAAATATGCATACATTAATAGCTGCACTGTAATATGTGACTCTACAACTAATGTTTTGAAGAGCTTGTATAGGTAATTAACCAGTTTAATAACAGTTAATTCACCAAAGCAGCTATTTACTTCAAGACAGTAGTCTACTTATACCAAGACATCGCTTATTTTAAAGTCAGTAAAGCTTAGTATCACGTTCTTAGGGTGCAATCCTAATTAAGCATGTCTACCCAGAAGGAAGCATTCCCAGGTAAGTGTGTATAGGATTGCAGCTTAAGGAACAAAGACAAGGTGAATTTCTTCCAACCATGAACTGTTAAACCAATAAATTGTGTTTGAAGTATAATATGTATTCATGCCAAAAAAAATGGGTTTTACATGACTTCTTGCCAATAAAAATAAATTCTGGAATATTTTTTTTTACTCTAAAAAGCCTGTCAGCTAACTCCAAATTTGTTGAAGAATATATTTTAAATGAAGAGGATTCAGGCAAATTCCATACACAGTAGACACATGAGTGCAAACAAATTGACAACATGGACATGTGGCTGGCAAGACAGTCATGGTATCTCAATTTACCTGGAAGTGGAATAGGCATGCCAGGAAGAGGAACACGAAATGGAGGTACCATTACTGGTGGGAAAGCAGGAATTGCTGCTGTTGGCTGAGGTACTGCATGAGGTACTGCAGGAGGCAAAGTCTGTGGGACTGGCTGGGGTACAGTCTGCACAGATGTAGCAGAAGGAGCAGAGGTTGAAACACTGACTGAAGGTGTAGCAACTGAAACAGCTGAGCTGGGGGTCTGGTCTTGTGTTGTAGGTGCTGATAAAGAGAACAAACATCCAAAACCCTGTATCATACATGTATAAGCTCCATGTTTAATACGATTCACCAAGATTCCCTTGTAAATAATGCCAAGTTCATTATGCTCTTATAAGTAATTTACAAAACTATGCACAGTTTACAGAGAGAGGCCACTTAAGAACTTGCAAGTTATTTCATTTAAGTATAAACTTCAATCTTAATGCCAAGATTACCAAGGTGCTCTGCTAGTGGAGTCACCGAGAGGTTTCTGCTGCAAGGATCAAATAATGAAATAATCTCTGCAGCTGCAAAAATTTACCATACACACGCACACTCACCTCAAACAGCCTAGGCAAATTTCTGAAAATAGCTGATAATGGGTTTTTTCAGCTTTCTTCAAAGGATTAAGATTTTATTTCATTTCCACATTTTCCATAAAATGCACCTAACAAACCTCCAGAGCAGTGGCATGAGTTTTCTGTTGATTCATCAAACAGCAAATAAAGTCATTTGAACAACTGATGTATTAGGAACTTACATTGCTCCTAGTCAAAATAAAGAACAAGGAAACTACACTGTACCATTGCAGAGTGAAGGTACACTTTGTAATACAAAGCAAAATTTTGAAACATAATGAAAGCACTTCAGCATATGCATGGCCACAGCATAATGCTGATACTGTATATTCAATCTTTCCCTCTATAACTCAGACTGTAAGCATTCTAGAATCCTATAGCACCTCCATGTGGTGCAATAATTTAATATGAAACTCAGCAGCAATTTTACTTACTGGAAACTGTTTGTGAAACAGACGTCGTTGTGGTACTAGTAGACGTTGTAGATGACTGACTATTTGATGATGGAGATGGAGATACTGATGCAGGACTACTAGTAGTAGGTGTGGAACCACCTACAGCTTGAGCTTGGGCTTGAGCCTGGGCCTGGGCTTGAGCCTGGGCCTGAGCAGCAAGAATTGGTGTCAGTTCAGACTGCTGAATAACTTTCACTCCATCAGGTTTGGTCCATGCTGACTCACGTGTCCGTGCATTATAGTAATAAACCTACAGGCAAAAAAGACAATTTTATGCTACTGTGCATGACCTAGTTCTTCCATTCACCTTTCAGATTCCTACCTGTGAAAAACTCTCAAAATCAATATAATCGTTAGAAATTTTTCTTAGTATTCTGAAGGCGTTACAATACTACACAACCACCTTAACAAATAAGATTGCTAAGGATGCAAGCCTAATCCCCTGATCAATGCTGCTAGAGGGGGTTGGGATTCTGCAGACGTGTCCATCCACTGAACACGATCCTGCAGGGGATTCTGCTGCCATAAAGGTTACCACTGTGCCTGCCAAAACTGTGGGCGGTTGTGACGTTATCCATGACATGGGGCCCCAAATCCAGGCACAGCATGCAGAGCAGGGCCAGCCATGGAACCACTAGGCCCTGGGCTGGTCCTTTTCCCAAAGAGGGGAACAATTCAGACCCCCCTGTGGTGCCAATCTGAAAACTTCAAACACACACCTTCTGCCTTTCCCAACAGGATTGTTGTATCTTCAATGCAGCAAGACAACAATTATTACTATTGTTCCTAGGGATAAATCTTACCTTTCCATCTGGAGTTTTGTTTTCTACCCAGATCTCTTCAGTAGGTGGCATTGTTGGTGTTCCAGGGGCAGAGACAGGTGGCATCCCTGGAGGAAACATCATACCAGGAGGTGGTGGCATATTTCCCATTGGAGGAGGCATGAAAGGTGGTCTCTACAAACATAGGCAAGAGTAAAAGCATTACAAGGGATGTTCAAATTCACAGTGCCTTCATAACTAACCAAATCTATCCAGAAATAAGTCCCTATGGGATGTATCCAACTACATCACTGCATGCACAGAACATCTTCCCCAAACACAACAGAACTTTCCCAGCCTCTCCTCCCCTTGCATGCCTCCCAGAACTGTTCTGGAGGTTCTCCCAACCATCCAGAGCATATTTGGGGGACATGCAGAAAGAGATACTGTCCTCATCTCATACATATTTTTACCTGTAGATGTGGAGGTCCCATAGGTGGAGGAATTCCTCCTGGGGGTGGCATTGGAGGCATATTTGGATCAAATGGAGGACGTCCAAAAGGAGGCCGGGGTGGTGGTGGAGGGCCTCGCATCATACCAAAAGGTGGAGGTGGGCGCATAAGAGGTGGTGGGCCTCTCATGACAGTATTTGGTGGAGGAGCTGGTCCACGAAATCTCAGTGCTTGCTGTTGAGCCATTCTGTGAGCAAACCAAAATGAACAGTTTTGTCTTCAAATTATTTGATCAACAGAAGGGAATTGGTGTTACAAGTGAACCAAAACATTGTGACAAAGTTATCATGAACCCCAAACTGTTTGGGAAACTTTGTCCTCACAGTTTAAATGACTTAGAAAGCAGTATCTAGACTGGGGATACTTCAAATGGAAGGGCACTGCACAAGCTTCCCTCCCACAAGCCTAAATACAAGTCACCTCAAACGGAAGGTGCAATACCCACATCTCTCCTGTATTTATATATATCCAAGACATGGACAACTGATTTTAATCAATACCAAAGCACCCAACAGTTTCATAATGTGAATGGGTGCACACCACACACTTGGATGGGAACACCTACATCCTTTTCACTTGTAGCCTAAATCAGAATTTGAGAAGGCTATCCCCACTGTGCCACCCAGCCCTCTACAGAGGTAGCTTAGTAAATGTATATATAGAAAAAACGTTCACCTTTGCAACCAACAAACGCTCTTCTGATGCTCTCAGGAAAACAATTTTGCCCACCATTTAGTGCCAGTGCAATACCAATGTTGGCATGATGACTCAAAATTGAAAAAAACAAAGGTTATAAGGTGGTGAACGACAACAGACAAATAATTCAACACTTAATATTCAACCTAATTTTGGAAGTTGCATAGCACAAAGGTGTTTAAGAATTCTATTGCTGTATATAACTTGTAAATTTGTGATGTGACACTCAGCGGCCACTGCCAACTCCACTGAGATGGTCAAGAGCCACATCAGATTTTTTTGTGATAAAGCTATTAAGAGTACATAATATATGCATATTGCATGAGTTACAAAGGATGCACACATGTAAGGATTTCAGGTTATGCCTTTAGAACTCAAGCAAGTTTGGGCCTGAACTTTTCCTATCACAGCTCACATGTATTTTAAAAGGAAAAAGCCACAATGCAGCAAAGTAAACTGACACAATGTGCATGTATTTTGTACATATAAAATATAAGTCATTTAAAATATATCTTATAAATAGGGGTGCCAAGACTGAACACTCTCACTAAGGAAGGTATTCTGCCAGTTCTGGAAAAATACTGTCTACAGAACTGATAGAATTTTATCACAGCACATGCATAGGTAATGAGAATTTGCAATTGGCCTCCATTATTTGATAATAATGAACTTGTGAAATGGAAAATATTATGCGGAAAAATAAAGCACTGAAAAGTTTTCTGCCATGCATTAGTGTATGGGAAAAACTGGTTGCCCACATCTATCCTGGGAAGGACAAATTGGCAAAATCCAAGAGAATGCAAAACTTTTAGTATTTCCGAGACATATAAGTTATTTCATTTCAATTCATACTGAACATAAAAAGCCTCATCTATAGGTTTCTGAGAGGAGGAAGATCTGCGGCCTGCTAAGGAGCACACAGTGTTCTAGTGTGATATGGGTCTTCCTGCCCTCCCCTCTACCTCCAGTATCCACTACTGTTGCCATCTACCCAAAGTCTGGTGTAAGAGAATAAAGGCTGTCTACAACTTGGATTGAGGGCTTCTTATCCTACATCTCTAAATCCTCACTGCTTTCACCACTGCTGCAATAGAATGGAGAAAGAGCCTGGGCCTAAGAGTACCAAGTCCACTATATATGCATAGTCAGGCCTTGTTTTGTTTGTCATAATGGGCCATTTCAAAAGGACAATGCCTTTTTCTTATGATGCACAATTAAATTGGAATAGAGACTGCTGCTATGAACACTAGAAGTTAAAAATACTATCTGGGTGAGTTTTTCCACTACTCTTATGATTGTTAGTATTTGCAGTGGAATTTCTGGATACAGTGAAAGTCACATTGTACTGCAAATTACCAAAGATACAGTATGTGCAAGCAGGGGAGCTGGGTGAAAGAGCAAACTGGACACCTGCACCTTTAATAAAAGTGCAGACGACTTTCACCAGCTGCTGGAATTATTTCTTCTGCATGACTATTGAAGGGGAAGCAGCCCTGTCTTCTTTTTCACGTAGCTGCGACACAGACAAGTACAGATTTCCCACTTTAAACTGGACTGCTTCATATGTTTTAAGTGGAAGAGGGCTGGGGTGGTGGCACATCTTCAATCTCAGTTATTCTGTTTAGTCATTAATTATGCTTAATATGTACATTTTTAATATTTGATTTTTTTACTTATAATTTCTTAATGTTTACAAATATTTTTCTGTTAATTACGTTGCTTTAAATGGTGGATCTTTACTGTATTTCATTTGAAGCTTTGAGGAAAGTTGCAAACCCCTTACAGATTCTTTTTCCAGGAATACAAAGCAGTACAGAAATGACTTTAATAATAAGCACGAAAGCATTTCCATGTATGGAAAATCGCCATGCATGTGTTTTGCTCCGCATCCATATGTTGAGAAGCTGCCATTCAACACAGCTTTCCAACACATGGATGCCAGAAGCGTACTATGCAAAACACAACCCTATATTAATGTCACATGTCAGCTTCACGGTATTTCCTACGTGGGAACGCTTCCTTATGCAGGACCACTGTTAGCAAGTGAAGTATTCCTTCTGGTTACTTGGATAAAACTTTAGATGCGATCTGGCCAACCTTCTACGCTTGCATTTCAAGTTTTTCACACACACACAACCCTGAGGGGCTTCTCCTCCTCAATGCAGTCTATGAACATATGAAATCCTGCCTTACACTTGAGGCAGCCCCTTGCTTCATTTAACTCTGCACAGAATAAATTTAACAGGTATCTGCTGCAGATGCAAGAGTTGTTTTATTTCCTCCCCTTGCCTTCCTCAGATCCTCTTTCCTGCTGAAATACTAAGGCCTTCCACATGCACAGAGGCATGCGCTCTCAACTACTACTGAGCCGCGGGCCCCCAGCTGAGGCGCCAGTTCAAGAAGGAACTGGGGAAGAAGGGAACCACGCATCTCCTCCGCCGCCCGCCCGCCCGCCCGCCGCTCTTGATACGTCAGCGTGTGTCCGGGAGCCGCCATGGGCAAAAGCCGGCTGCGTGTGGGGGAGCAACCAACAGACAAAACGGGCATCCCGTCCCCAAGGCCGTCTCTTTGCCGCCTCCTCCTGAGTCGAAGAGCCGTTGGAAATAAATAAATAAAACAAGCGAGCATGGAGGCGGTACTACTCTGGAATAACGGAGGTTAAAGCGGTCGGGGCGCTGAGCGGGAATCTCACCAGGGCAGGAGGGAGGCTTGAGGTGAAGGGCGGGCGGGCGGGCGGGGGAGCCCCCAGAGGGAGCGAAGGCCGAACGGCCGCTTCCGCCTCGAGACGAAAGGACGGAGGGGGGCGGGCCCAGCGCCGCCAAAGCGGAGCGGGAAGGGCGCTCGTGCCCCCTGCGCTCGCTCTCCCTCGCGCGCGCTCACAAAAGGCCTCGTGCTCCTGGCTCCTCCTGCCAACCCCTTCCTTCCCCCCGCCCGCCGCCATTCCCGGAGGAGGACTTGGCCTTACCTCATCTCATTGTTGTACCGCTCCGCCGCCCCAGCGTCCCCTTCGCCGCCGCCTGCTCCGCCACTCGCGCCGCCGCCACCACCGCCGCCTCCTCCTCCTCCTCCTCGTTCCGCCATCACCAGCCGACTCTGCCGCCGCACACGCCCACCCTCGCCAGGCCTCGCCGCCTCGTCAGTGGCTGCCAGGTGCGTCAATCACATGACGGCGCAGCGTCACCCTCGCCTCGATTGGTGCCTGTCGCCGCCGATTTTGAATGAGAGGCGGAAAGCGAGTAGTGACTGGCTGGTTTGGCTCAAAGAGCATCAAGCGGCGCCGCTTGAACGCGCCCTCCTGCGGCCCGCTCGCTAGCACGTCACGTGACCTATAACCCGGAATTGACCTTGTTTACCTAAAAAAAAAGAAGTCTCTGACCACAGAGATAAGAAAATAAAGGGACGCATCCTATTCTTTTGATACGGAACTTCCGGGTGTATGTTGGAGAAGCCATTTTTTCAACCTCGCGGGGTCTGAAGTGAGAGCAGTAAAAGTGATACAGTAAAATCATAATTTTAATGTAGTTCAGCTATGGTGGGGCTCCATCGTGTCCTCTCCGAAATGGTAGAAACGTTTAGGGTCTTTCTTGCTCAGGACTTATTTCATGCGAAGAGATAATGCGATCTTTTTACCAAAAAAAGAACAAATACTTTCAGATTTATTCATTTGATTTATGGCCGTTAACAATTTTAAAACAAATACACTTTATAAAATGTAGAGTGACAATATAATCTGGGATTATATTCTTTGTTTTTTTGCTGCAGCAGATTAACATGCTACTCTTCCATGATTTATAATATATTTTTAAACATTTTAAAATATAATTGCTATTACAAATGCAATCCATTATTAATTAATTAACAAATCACTTCCTAGGAGGCATTTTGAAGCGACCTCACAATACAATAAAAATATAAAACAACTATTGCATATATAAAAGCAAGCAAAAGCTGTTACAGATAAAAAATACAATTTCAAATACTGTAAAATGTTACCCATGGTTAATATTGCTGATTAAAAGTGGGGTTTTAATTTCAAGCCAAAATACCACTCAGGTTATACCTCTGCTTAAACTGCCACCTCAGGTCCACTCAGAAGCTTGCTGCTCCACTGACTTGCAAGAGAAAGTGTTGTGCTTTTAAATGTTCAAAAACAAAAGATCTTTTTTGTTGTTGTTTGCATCTGTCTGAAAAGATACCATTTAGAAAAAGCAGGACTTTCTTTGGCTGCTGCTACCTTTCACTTCTAGTTGTCTATTTTTCATTGCAAATATAACAAAGAAAAAGAAGAAATGATGTTAGCTCAGGTTAGCAATAAGAACACTCTATCAATCCTAATTTAAATTTGTATATTAATATAGGCAGTTCATAAATCCAAGCAGACACCCAAACACAATCACGTATGATTTCAATCAAGTATGATAGGTTATAATTTCAAATGGAGAAAGGCAGTAAGATCTTCAGACAGTGACCACTGAGTTATGGATAGTGGGTGTTTATTCTTCTAACCTTGACATATAAGTCTCTCTGCAACCATAAGAGCTTGCAGAATCCACTTCTGTTGTTGATCGTTACATCACAGGAATATAATTTCAAAGAACCAATGTTAATCAGGTTCTTTCCCCTCCATAGTGTAACTCTTATTTTCACTCTTCCTTTTAGCCACTAGGAGATCCCCTTCATCTGCTTTGGTATGTGTAGACAGAATTATCCATCAAGGTAGCAATGCAGATCTTCTGGGGAGTACTTTACAGCTGTCGGTTTCTTTTGATAGCTTGTCCAGTGGATTGCTTTGAAGATTGACCTGAAAGAGCATTAATGAAATCTCACTTGTTTGCAATACTCATGTCCCTTCTGTGCTAGGTCTTTTGTTAATGGCCTCGTTTCTTGTCTGCTGCCTAGGAACAAGTAATTAGCCAGCAAACAAGACACCATGTTCTCTCACACATTTTCACTTGCCCCTAAAGGGTTAGGTTGCACACACACATACATATTAAGCACATGCATTCTCCCCCAAAGAACTTCCCGCAGAGCTACAATCCCTGGCACCCTTAACAAACTACATTTTTCAGGAACATTTGGAGAAAGTCATGTGCTTTAAATGCTTGTGTGTACTCAGCCCTTTCAACAAAACTGAAACAACAAACAAAACTGCACAACAAGGGACCTGTCTGGCTTAGATTTTCTCTTTTTCATGTGCTCACTTCCTCTGTAGAGGGTGGAATGCATAAGGATTGGTGGCTGCCATTGCTTTGCTTGGACGCCCAAGAAGTTGTAGCCCTCCAGACATTGTTGGAGAACAATTCTCATCATTGCTGAGTGACCACAGGCCATGCTGGCCGGTACTGATGGGAGTTGGGGGTGGTCTGTCAACATCTGCAAGTTCTCCAACCCTGATTTATTCTGCCCCTTAAAACTCAGTGGTAGCTATTTAGAACTGAAATTCATGTCTACATAGTTTACCTTTTTCTTGGCCTCACCCTGGGTTCTCTTCTTGGTCACTTTACAGTACAGCAGGATGCTGGGAGCTGGCCTTCCTATAAATATCTTATTTGAAAATATATATAATCTTGATTATCTGCCTTTCATCCAAAGCTGCTCACACTGACTAAAATCACAAGCATAAAAAAGGGAAATCAGCATAACCCAATGCCAAATATGTTACTCATTGTAAAACGAGTCCCTCCTTTGAAAACAAGTGTATGTTCATTTCTAAATAATGATTTGCCTTGTTTTATTCGGAGAAATTCCATGGTTGACTCTGAGCAGCCTCTAGGCAAGCAGTGTTTCTGGAAGCTGGTTCTTACACTTGTAAGATTGTCTTGGCACAGATTTTGGATGATGCAGGACAGGAGCGGATTATGAATATTCAGGGAGGAGAAGGAGAGGGAGAAGAAAAAGAAAAAGAAAGGGGGCAGTAAAGAGACGATTCTGCTTGTTAAATGGAAGCCCTCAACTGAACTGTGTTTTGTTGTTTTAAAGTAGTTTCGTAGTTTTAAAGAGCAAGTGACTAGCTGAAGACCTGCCTTGTTTAATTGTCCACCTAGGAAACCAAATATATACACATGTATCTGCTCCTTTGATGTTACTAATGAATGAGCTCTTTTAACTTACTCTGACGGCTGATAATTGTGCTCTAGCTCCTGGGCAAAAGTTATCAGTAATGTGGGTATGTGGAGTGGCCGCTGGCATCAAATATTCATAGAGTCACAGATGGGAATCTACAAAGAGTTAGCGCTGAAACAGGAGCATATTCCCAGCCATTCTGCAGTGAGCGTGTCAAAACATCAAGAGTAACGGGTGATTTGTTGCTACAGCTACATAAGACTGGCATGGTTTTGCTTTTCTCAAAGATTAGAAGGAAGTGCCCTCACCAGCTGCTGTATTTCCAGTTGAAGTAGGTCAAGATATGCCATTGGCTTCCAGAGGCAGAAGTGTCGCCTGAACCATGTTGTTCTTCCGACTGCGTTTAGTCCTGGATGATGGGACATTGGGAGCCCAAAGTGTGAGAGGCAGCAGCGGCAGTCCAGGTGAGGAAGACCTGCCCTGCAAAAGGACTAATATCTGCTTTGGCAGCCGTTTCTGGGCCAGAGTAAGATCTGCTTTGGCCCAGAGGTTCAGAAACAAAAGAAACCACTGGGATGTCTGAGTTCTCGTTGGAAAAATGTGTATACACAGTCTAGCTCCTCCCTAGGTGTCTATTTTGTTGTCTTTTTAAAGGTATTATAAGTGACCCTGAAAGCCTTAAATAAATAAAAAGGTTGGCATGTGGGAGGAAGGGTTGTCAAAAAGATTGTACCTCTCAAATCAGAGGTGATGTAACACAAATTGATTAATTCATTCATTGACTAAAAGTCATGGAAGCAATTGACTTGCCCTGCAAACCTATGCATGCCGTAAGCCCCATGGTAATGGAACACTCCTGCAGGCCCCATGGCCTCCTCCGGCAACTGGAACAGCTACGCAGCATTCCCGGGAAGGAGTTCTGATGTTCTGGGACTCATAGCTGCTCTCTTGTGAGCACCCGGTCTAGCAGGGTAAAAGCAGCACAGACGGAGGTGAGGAGGTAGCTGGGCATACCTACTTTATTTCTACTAATTACAGATTAAAGAACATAACAAACACATATGAGAGGAGCAGCCCTCATACAGACACCGTCTTGTTGCAAGACAGAGCAGAAAGAAAAAAGTACAATAGTACCAGAGACAGAAGTCACACAGACAGGCTTCCTTTCTCACGGAACAGAAAGTAAATAATAGGATTAGATTATTCTTACAGTGGGAGGAGTGAAATACTAACACATGGAACACAGTGCATCTTACTCTCAAGTAGACATATCTTTGTTAGTCATTTATTTAAAACATTTTAACCTTGCAATTCTGTTGCGTCAGACCAACAATGCAATTAAAAGCAGCAGCAGAATTAAAAGAAACTATGCTGCTAGGTTTCTTAAACTGGAAAAGTGATACAGTGGTACCGTGGGTTAAGAACTTAATTCATTCTGGAGGTCCGTTCTTAACCTGAAACTGTTCTTAACCTGAGGTACCACTTTAGCTAATGGGGGCCCCCGCTGCCGCCGCACGCCATCATGCAATTTCTGTTCTCATCCTGAAGCAAAGTTCTTAACCCGAGGTACTATTTCTGGGTTAGCGGAGTCTGTAACCTGAAGCGTCGGTAACCTGAGGTACCACTGTATTTTTCATGTCCACTTTAGGGCTGTGCTTGTTAATTCAGGCTGGCCCAAAAGGGATGTCTTCTTTGAGTGCAAATAGGTGTGGTGGGATTGGAGTGGAGAGCTGATCCAGATTGAGATGGCAGTGGGAGTAAAAGAGCTAAAGTCCCAGTCTAGATTGCCACTCTCATACCTGTTGCTTTTACAAATTCATTGAATGGTGCTTCATTAGTTTGGTTTTTATTCAAATAAACTAGGTTTAGAGCTCTGGAACGACCTGCTATCCCTTGTAGTTCCTGCTGGGACCATCAACACTGTTGCCATGTTCAACTGAATATACAACCATACAACAAAAGCTCAAGATCTTTCCACCCATAAGAGCAGTCAAAATCCTACTAGCAAGGAGAGCAATGTATAATTCCCCTCATGCCTTTGACAGAATGCCACTGTTAAAAAGGAGGATGGGTGTTTTTTTTCTTTGCAAGGTATTATGGGAAACCTATGCCAGCATCAAATTCACCACCCACATGAAACCTAGCCATCAGAATTGCCCGAGGATAGGAAGGGCCTATTTGGTTTTCTGGCTACCATGAGGTCATTGGATTGCATTCTGTGATTGAAGCAAGGTGCTTTGGGAATCAGTGCGCACGAAGCCTTCTGCGGGAGCCAGAGGCAGCATCAGCCTCAGGCATACAGTGTTGACTTGGCAGATTTCTCCTTTCAGCCTCGTGTCAGCTTGTCAGCCCCATCACCCAAGAACAGTTAAGCAAACAGTTTATTAGCACGGCATTTTATCTGACCACTGACCCATTCTTTGAGGAGCAATAACTTTTGTGACCCCGGGACACGGGTGGCGCTGTGGGTAAAACCTCAGCGCCTACGGCTTGCCGATCGCATGGTCGGTGGTTCGAATCCCCGCGGCGGGGTGAGCCCCTGTCTTTCGGTCCCAGCTCCTGCCCACCTAGCAGTTCGAAAGCACCCCTAAGTGCAAGTAGATAAATAGGTACCGCTTTCAAGCGGGAAGGTAAACGGCATTTCCGTGTGCTGCGCTGGTGCTGGCTCGCCAGAGCAGCTTCGTCATACTGGCCACGTGACCCGGAAGTGTCTCCGGACAGCGCTGGCCCCCGGCCTCTTAAGTGAGATGGGCGCACAACCCTAGAGTCGGACACGACTGGCCCATACGGGCAGGCGTACCTTTACCTTTACCTAACTTTTGTGATATAGTAAGGTCTTGATCCTCCGCATGTACATTGACACATTAATAAGTTCCACTGATTTCAGTGGGACTAACTCTCAAAGTTAACATGCACAGGGTTGCAGCCAAATGCTGTGACCTTAAGCTTATTTACTTGGTCGTTAGTACCATTGAGTTCAATGGGACTTACTTCCTCATATGTGTACGTAAGATAGCAACCGAGCAATCCAATCCGAAGCCTACTGAAAGTAGTTACCTTAACTCTGCATAGGTCCATGCTGTTTGTTAGCTTTGTCTGGAGTGCAAATGACTATGAGAATTTCAGTCCTGGATATGTCAAATTTTGTTTAGTTAGAAATGTGCAGGTTCTAATGCACATTCTATTTTTACAGCATAAGATACTGAAATTATTCAGTCACTTCCATTTCTTTGCATGTCCTCGCATGCTAATGCATGGCAATTGCCACACTTATTAGGGCCTTGACGCACAGAGATAAGGCGTCATTGTGACTCTAGGGAACCAAATAAAAATGTTATGAGCGCAGGTAACTCAAAAGAAAGGTCCAAAGAGTAGTAAACCAATTGGAAAATATTAAGAGATAAAAGCTGCCTGTATTAACAAGCTTATTTCATGCCTAGACACCTAATTCCTGCATGGGAGGCTGCCATCAAGTTTTCCTTGTCAGAGTTGAGCAGAAGTCAATACAGTGCATAGATAGGCACTGTGAAGTTTTCCAGATGATGTTGAATTTCAGATGCCAACAAAGCCAGGGATGATGAGAGTCCAACAACATTTGGAGTGCCACAGCTTGTCCACCTCCTACAAAAATTATTGGACAGAATAATCATCAAATTAAGTTTGTACCCCAAAGAGGATTTGGTGTTGTGAATATGATTGTTTACGGAGGGTGTGCTTCTCCCTTCCTTCCAGAGTGCTCCTGTAAGATTGACATTGACATCCTCCCCCAAAAAAACCCAGACAAAGAAAACTGGTGAGTGTTGTAGAGATTCAGAGAAGGGCCTTAGCTCAGTTGCAGGCTCAATCCCTTGTGTCTCCAGGAACAGCTGGGTGAGAACCTAGTCTGAAATCCTAGAGGACACTGTCACTCAGTATATCAAGGTTCTTCAACCGTGGGTCCCCAGATGTTGGACTACAACTCCCACAATCCCCAGCTACCTTAGCCAATGGCCAGGGATGATGGGAGCTGTAGTCCAACGACATCTGGGGAGGCTGAAGAGCACACAGTTGTGGAAGGCACAGAACCCCCATATATTGTTCCTGGGAGACTGGACCTCCCCTTGGAATTTTCAGCTATGTGTATTTTGAAAGGTTTTTGTCTGTACCCTTAAAGTCTGGAAGGAATTTCATGCCTGATTCCACAGACTGCTGTCCATGGCTTGCAGGCTGCAAACACCTGCATCTCTGTACCAACTCTGTGCTCTCGTGTAGTTTTCTTCCATGTGCCACTGCCTATCCCCACTTTTCCCAACAGGAAGGAGCTGCCTTCTTTCAACAATCAAGAGTTTCTAAGGGATCGTTTGATGGGACCGTGATAAAACAGCGCTCCTGTTCCTTTTGCTTTGATATTATGCTTTGCTTCCTTTCATTTTTATTCATGTATTTTGCTTAAAACCACTGGCACTACAAGAGTGTTGACAGCTCGGAGAGTGATTGTCAGTCGTCTGTGCAGATCGAACAATCCACTCTTTGCCATTCAAAGAGGCCCCTCAGGTCCCAGAAGCCAGTTCTTCATCAGCTGCCACATATACAGCAGGTGACATACTGCTGCTGCTGGTGGTGTCTCCAGAGAGGATGAGATTCAGAAGCCGCCTCCAAGGATCAGCAGGAAGGAAACTGGGTGTGGTTCTGCCCTTGTGCGGAGACAGAAGTATCTGTCCTCTCAGCTGCAAGGGGTGGGGCGAAAGGAGGTGGAAAAAGTCTACACAGACTACCTGCCTTCTGCTGACTTCAGTGATAACTGTCTGCACCAGCTCCACATTGCCATGACCTGAGATTAAAACATTTTTAGGATGGTATAGCTAAGTCCCAAGCTGTGAGGCTATCTTTGTTTAAAACTATGGTTACCAGATTTTTTTCAATGAATCTGGGGACACTTTTTTTTTTTAAGCTGAGTAGCAACAGGGAGTCAGTAGTGGGGGTGGTGAGGCAAAAGACCCTGGGCCCAAGCACACATGGATATTGTATAAAGGTGCAAAGCCCTTTATACAGGGCAACGGTGCGCTGCCCGCCCGTGACTCCTGAGCCTCCCCTGATCAGTCAAAACAAAGGAGGAAGGGGGCAGGAGATTTATAAAAAAAAACTCTGCACATTTATGTTTCACAGGGTGCAAAAGAAGGGCTTTGCACCTTGCCTGGCAGAGAAACCACACACCTTGCGCCCCTCCTGGGCAGTGCCCACCCACCCATGACTCCTGAGCCTCCCCCGACCAGTCAAAACAAAGGGGGAAGGGAGCAAGAGATCTGTACCATCGGATGTCCCTGGTTCCCCTTTGGCAGTGGCGGCAGCAGCGAGCAGCTCCTGAAGCCAGCCAGAGCCAACTGCGCTACCAGGCTGGCTCCAGACTGCTGAGGCCACCACTGCCACATTTCCCAGGGACAGATTTGCAAATCTGGGGACATTCTGGGGACAGGATTTGTCCAGGGACAGATTTGCAAATCCAGAGACTGTCCCCAGGAACCAGGGACGTCTGGTAACCCTACTTTAATCCCCATATCTCACAGGTTCTCACAAAATTACATTAATAATGTATTCATTAGAGTGTGCAACATCTGCAAGGCCTCTTTTCTCCCCCGGGGGTATACTGGCCCTAGTCAAGTGCAAGAGACCCCACCCATTCTTATCCAGTTGTTCTCTGCTTAATGTTTTCCCATAGCTATGAAGAAACAGAACGTGGTGAGCATTATTAGCTTGATATGCCAGTATTTGACTGTTTTCCCAAGCAACACTTAGAGTTGCAGCGGAGATGTCACAGGGATGAAAGCTCTTTGTTGCTTCATTAAGAGACAAACTACATGTTACACCAGGGGTCATCTCCAACCTTTTTGGACCAAGGGGCACATTTGGAAATCTATGGAACTCATGAGCACCAGAAAACACCCATCTCATAGTAGAGAATCCAGTGATGCTCAGAACCCACTCCCCACCAGCAAGCAAAACACTGACACTAAAATAATTTAAAAAGCTGTCAACACCCTGAACTATCCCCCAAAACCAAAACAAACAAAAACCAGAAAAGGCCTAAAACTGGGAGGAGCGAGGAGCCTTGGCACCATGTTGGGTTCCCCTGTGTTACATGCACATATAAATGACCCCCTCTGCTTAAGAAAGGTGGTCACTTTCTCAAAGCACTTTCTGAAGATCTCCAGACAATATCTCAGGCATTAGTGTCCATTGAAAAAATGTCAACTATCGGCCACCTGGGCCATAAGCAAGCAATCACCCTAACAAAGGAACGGCTCCCTGCAGCCATAATAATATTTTAGTCTCCTGAATAGGCAATACCATATACAAAAAGTGTTACATGCACAAGTAATACATTGCCTACATGCATCTCTTTTACCTACACTTTTAATTCATGGGTTTTTCACAGAAGATGGTCTGTGTTACTTTCCCCCCATGTTTGCTAGCAATGCATTCTCTCCAACACTAGACGAGTGCATTTTAAAGAATATGTACAGACTTCTAATCACCTCACATTTGAACATGTGCAAGTGTGGTATTCAACTATGTTTTACCTAGAGCAGACCTATTAACTAGCCTAAGTGACTCACTTCAGTTAATTTCAGTGGGTCTACTCTGAGTAAAACGTAGTAGAGTACCGCCATTATGTATTTCTTATTTCAAACTGGGCCTGAGAATTTTGCAAGTCTGTCTGCATCAAATGTGATGACGAACCTTGAATTATTTTGGGGCTGCTGAAGCATTCTATGATTGATTACATGTTAAGGAGCAAAGTTCTAAAAGAATGGTGGCCTGTAATATTGTCTTTGCCTCTGGCCTCAACTTCTGCAAAGACTCGCTTTCCAAATGGTGACTCTGCCCCAGTGATTTCCTCATCTGTAACATGCAAATGGTGACAGTTTGCCCGAAAGGATTTTTGTGAGAGTGAAATACAGCGACACAATTGGAAAGCACTTTGTACGATGAAAATATCCTGTGGGTGAGAAGCATTAATAGTATCGAACAGCTGTGATTCCCTTACAGGTCTCTTGAAGGTATTATGGGGCCAAGCCCCTTGTTCTTTTTCAGGGCCTTTGGAGTTCTTGTCACTATCAAAGCTGCTTGCTTTAGCTTCCTGTGAAAATGAAGCATGTTTAATTCTTTAAAGTCCCTGTCATATTGACCTTCAAGGCAATGAGAACCAGTGCACAAAGCTCTCAGAGCCTCTGAGGAAGCTTACAATTATAACCTATTATCTGGAGTTTTCTGATCCAGATCAGTGAAGTTTCAAGCACAGCTAAATAGGTTCAGAGACATTGACATCTTGTCATTTTTTTCTCCCAGATTTCAGGCTGAAGTTTGATGCTGAATTAAAAATTTTGCCCTGGGCTGTCTGGAGGGTCTCCAGACTACAGCAGTGGCAGCATCTGCCATGGGAGACCCTCAAGTCCTATTTCGGACTGTGGGCAACCTTCAGCTGGCAGATGAACACAGAAAGAACAGCAGGGGTGTGTGTGGGTGTGTGTGTGTGTGTGTGAGAGAGAGAGAGAGAGAGAGAGAGAGAGAGAGAGAGAGAGAGAGAGAGAAAAGCAACTATTTTGGGATGGATAGGGCAGGCAACCTGCTTTTCTGACTATATGACACCTGCAAATTCCTGAATAAAATAACGTTTCAGGTATTTTGGGTGGATGTGACTGGCATAATGCAGTGGGCTAAAACAGTATAATGGGTGAAAGGTAGATCAAAACATACTACAAATTGTGTGTGTGAGAGAGAAGAGAGGGCGTGAAAGGGTGTGGGGAGAGAGAGGGTGTGAGGGAGGTGTCCAATAGTGATGTACAGTTGGCCAACTGTATTTCTCCCAAACTCAAGAGATTATCCTGAATCTGCATAATCAGATTAATAGATAATCTGCTAATTCCGTTCCCCTTCCCAATGCTTGGCCACAAGAATTTTCAAGCAAAACTTGTATTTTATCATTAAAATTGATAAAATTGGGGGCATTTTCTGTGGACTAGATCATGTTTCCCTCTGTTGACACCACCTCTTGATGTTTATAAGGTATCTCCTGCCTTGCAAACCAAAACAGCCTTTGTGCGGTTCTGTTAACAATACCGATGTGATTAATGCATAGTCCCAGTGGAATTCATGACAGAATGCTCAGCAGACACTTGCCATGAATAGGAAATGAAAGGAACACAAGGAGCAGTTTTAGCCTGTATATTTGGGATGAATTCAGTCCTAGTTGTTAAGATACCCCCCCCCCACCCGCTATGTGTTGTATTTACCCAGAGCAATGATTAGGTAAATCATTGGCAAGTCTTTCTGAATTGATTTTCTTGTATATTAGCCATGTGCCTGTGCCTGTGCCTGTGCATGTGTGAGCATATATATGTAATGCTTGTTATTAAATAGTTTATGACACAGCAGCTACCGGCAGCCCAATCCTAACTGTAGCAATTGCAGTACAAGAAGAAACTTTAGTCCAATGGCTACTTTGGCATCCCATACAAAGCAAGGAGGACTGAGGTCTCTGAGGGCCTTCCTGGAGGATGCTTTATTCAGATGCCATAAAGGATTCGGTCACAATGCTCATGTTACAGATAAACTGCATATTCGAAGAATTCAAATTGCAGTATTTTGTTTCTGCAAAAACCTAACTCTACTCTCAGCTAGCACATCTACTGATATTTGGAGTGCTGTGTGGAATGTGGCTGGATGTTTGATAGTGCCTGTGATGTTTCTGGTAATGGTGAACAATGCAATTCTTGTTTTGTCTCCTCATGCTGAATCTATTCTATATGTAAATGTTTTCAAAGTTTAATTGTTAAAGGAAGGAGACTTAGTTTAAAGGAGGGCTGGTATGAACTGTCCATCTGGATGCTTGGTGGTCACATTGACTCAGTGCTTGACCACTATTTTGCTGCAAATTTGCAGAGTAGGCAGAGCAGGCAGAGCACTAAGCCCATCTGGGATTAACTCCATGTTGGGTCCCCAAAGTTTTATGAGAATGCATCATAATCGGAGCACAGAATAAAAATTATGTGCTACAGTGGCACCTCTAGTTACGAACTTACGGTAATTTGTTCCGGAGGTCCGTTCTTAACCTGAAACTGTTCTTAACCTGAGGTGCACTTTCACTAATGGGGCCTCTTGCTGCCGCTGTGCCGCCGGCACACGATTTCCGTTCTCATCCTGGGGCAAAGTTCTCAACCTCTTCCAGCTTAGCGGAGTTTGTAACCTGAGGCGTTTGTAACTCGAGGTACCACTGTATAGCCAATGCTGCCATTCCACCTGCACAACAGACTTCCACTTGCACAGTGGCACTTCTTCTCCTCTCCTCTGTCACCCCCACGTTCAGAATATGCCCCATATAGGGCTGTGGGACCCTCTGTGGGAGTAGATTTGGGTCACATGTGGGATGAGGAGAGGATTTTTGCAGCTAACTTGAGCCTGCCTGTGGAAAGGTGAGATCAAGAGAAAATTCAAAGGCTTTTCAGCCTATACTCTTAACCACCCACCACTCACTGTGACAAGGCTACCAGTTTCTTGCACCATGAATGTACTAATTCCCCAGGCTTCCTTTAAAAAGGGGGGGGGGAAACCTCCTTAAAATGGAGCAGCACTTTTGAGCAGCACCAATCACATTCCACTTCGGAGACCATGAATTACAACCACATGGAGGGGAGGTGCAGTTTAGCTTTCGTTGCTAGATTCCACCGGAGTTTTGGAAAACTTCCACCCCCTTGAAAAATGGTCACCGAGCTGACATTAATAGAAAAAGACCATTAAAAAGCTTTGTGATATTCTGTTCTCCTAGTTCTGGTCCCTCTTTCCCTTTGTTGCTGCTGGCATTATCTGAATTATTGATGTGTCTAGGTGCTCCTGCTCTCCCATTTCCTCCGCCGTGCTGCTCTTTATGCCTGCTTCACATCCTTCCTTTGAGCAAAGGATCACACCACGTAGAACCCAGATCAGTTTAATTAGTGCCTGTCAGAGCTGCCATGTCAGGATTGCTTCGGCTGGCTGACGTGGGTGGCACTTGCAGCCTGCCACACTTTTTTTTTTTCCAACTAAAGTTCCTTGGGTTGCTTTGCAAAACCACATGATGAGGGACAGAGGTGCGCTGCCTCTTGGACCTCCATGCCTTGGACCTCCATGGTCCCCATCGTTGGGCAAACACAATCACAGTAACTTTCCAGTGGGCGGCAGCAATCCTATATGCACAGCTGTACGGAAGTAAGATCTAACTCATAAACAGGTATGGAGTCACGCTGTAAATGAGTTTTGGCACATGGGCCAAGTCCTAGACTGGAAAGAGCCAAACCAAATTAGGGAAGGGCTGTAGCTCAGTGGTAGAGCATCTGTCTTGCACGCAGAAGGTCCCAGGTTCAATCCCTGGTATCTCCTGGGTAGGACTGTTAGAGACATAGCTGCCAATCTTCCCTTTTTTTTTTTTGCGGGAAATTCCCTTATTCCAGTGCCATTTCCTGCTGCTATCCCGGATTGTTAGATATCCTGTAGACTGTCCCCAGGACAGGTGAGGCTGCTGATCCCTTATTTTCAAATCAGAAAGTTGACAGCTATGGCTAGAGAGCCCTGTCTGGAATCCTGGAGAGTCACCACTAGTCAAGTGTATGCAAAACTAAATCAGGTGGACCAACTTGTCCAATCCAACTTGTCACAGAATGACAGAATTGTAGAGTTGAGAGGGACCCAAAGGGTCATGTAGTCCAACCCCAAGCATTATCTCCTCCCTGTGGCGATTTAGGCACTTGACACCTGGAATTTATGCCCACTGGCTCAATCCCTTGTGATGCTTCTGCCAACCTGTCCTCCCTGTGCCAATGAACATGGCCTAAGAACATAAGGTCTCTGCTGGATCAGCCCAATGGCCCATTTAGTCCAGCATCCTGTTCCCTCAGTGCCCAACCAGATGACCATTATGGGAAACCAGCAAGCAGGACCTGAGCCCAAGAGCCCTCTCCCCTCCTGTGGACTCCAGCAGCTGGGATTCAGAGGCACCGCTGCCTCTGACTGTGAAGGTAGAGCATGACAATTGTGGCTAGTACCCACTGGTACCCATCGGCCTTCTCCTCCATCATTTTGTTTAATCCTCTTTTAAAGCCATTCAGGCTGGTGGCCGTCACTGCCTCCAGTTGGAGGGAGTTCCATAGGAACATAGAAAGCTGGTTATGTGACCCCCAAGCCAAGGAGATAAATAACTATACAACCTTTAGAAGGCATCTGAAGGCAGCCCTATATAGGGAAGTTTTTTAATGTTTACTGCTTTATTGTGATTTATTTATGTTGGAAGTCATCCAGAGTGGCTAGCACAACCCAGGCATATGGGCAGCATATAAAACAACAACAACAACAACTGAATAAAGGTAAAGGTAAAGGGACCCCTGAACATTAAGTCCAGTCGTGACCAACTCTGGGGTTGCGGCACTCATCTTGCTTTATTGGCCAAGGGAGCCGGCATACAGCTTCCGGGTCATGTGGCCAGCATGACTAAGCCACTTCTGGCGAACCAGAGCAGAGCACGGACACGCCATTTACCTTCCCGCCGCAACGGTACCTATTTATCTACTTGCACTTTGATGTGCTTTTGAACTGCTAGGTTGGCAGGAGCAGGGACCGAGCAACTGAATAGGATGTCCCTATTTTCATCTGAGAAATGTTGCAGGGTATGCCTTATGCCATGTGCATCATTGCCTATTTACTTATGGGGATAGGAGGGCTCTATTTTTAAAATATCAACATGAGCACTCAGGAGTGATCCCACACCTCGCTGCTTTAAGCTGTTTCCCTCAGTCTAGTTCTGATACCAGAAGTGTGCTGG
Source organism: Podarcis vaucheri (assembly GCF_965113315.1). Taxonomy (NCBI): domain Eukaryota; kingdom Metazoa; phylum Chordata; class Lepidosauria; order Squamata; family Lacertidae; genus Podarcis; species Podarcis vaucheri. The sequence continues at coordinate 58,479,870 of NC_138760.1, forward strand.
ATTGGGGTGAATGTAGCTTAAAGCATCCAAGCACAGTGAATCAAGGTGGGAGAGAGGGCAAGTTTCACTTCCCTTCCCAGATTCTCAGGCTGATATAAAAAGGTCTCGCCTCATTTTGTAGTTAAAAGGGAAAGAGTGTGCTGAATAAACACAGTCATCTCTAGATTGGCCATTGGGGATACCAGAATTCGGGTGTTTATTCTGTACAGTAAAATAGTTTTGAAATAAGGGGTAATGTTAGTCATGTGCTGTGGGGCTGCAATGTTTTAAAATATTTATCACATTTATAGCTTGCTCTTGCTCCAAGGAGCAGAGGGCGGAGGTGTTTAATCCCCACAACAGCCCTATAACGCAGGTTAAAATAGTCCCAGTTAGCCTCTCCCATACGTACACCCCATGCTCACTTCAGTGCAGGGAGCTGAGCTTGTAGGATGGCTTCCCTCCTCTACTAGTTGCCAAATAACCTGGTGCTGCTGCCCTGCTTGCTCCAAGCCTGGCTGCAATACAAATGAATAAAACTCATTGTTCACTAGATGCCTTTCAGCCAAGCGATTCATCTTTGTTTTGTTCCTCGGGGGCATTTCAGCTGAGGTGCATCTTGGGAAAGCATTCTTCAAAATCGCAAGTGGCAGTCAGTTTATGTGTCAATCTGACAGGGTGTTAAGAAGCAAAGTGGGAGAGGAAAGGAGTTGGAGCCCATGGATATTACCAGGCCCAGCTTGGGTTCAAAATGGTGCTAGTTCAGCTCCATAGATTTCAAGCAGATACACGCTTACATGGATGAAACTGACTGGGATATGTTGACAATTTAAAGAAATAATCCCCACAGCATTGCAACAGCAGTAACTCAGTCAGGGGTGGGGGCCAAACAAAGTTATTAATTTCCCTGTCCATGCCACCTTACCTCAAGCATCTTCTGCCTACTGTGGGTTTTGCTTGTCTGTTGTTTTAAAATTCAACATAGCTTTTAGAAATGTACATTCTATGCGGTATTCAGTGGGATGGGAAAAATTAAAAGTCTTTCCTAAGAAGCTATAAAATGTGCAGTATTTTCCAGAGAGAGAAGAAATGTTCTGTCTCCTGGGTTAATAGTAAATTAAGCATATTTTTAAAAAAATGTTTAATGTTTTCCTCAGGGAGCAGCAGGCGCCACTCTTTCTCCTTTCCCTACCAACTTATGTCAGGCAATTTCTCTCCTCCCGGCAGTGTTAGCATTGCTGAAATGGACCTAGCCAATTACCCAGGCATACAGGGGATTTCATTGTCATAAAATCATGTTCTGTAGGCAGACACCAGTGTAGGAAATTTCAGTCTCACTACCTGATGTTAAGTGTGTTTATCAGTTGTAGAGGGAAGTTGTGCTAAGTGTGAGCTGTAGAGCTGAGTGACATTGGGCAGGATTGAGCAGAAGCCCAGAGGAAGAAGTAATTTCTTGAGTTGGAAACTCCTTTCAAAATGATCATGCAAGTTCATCAAAGATAGATCTATGACTGTAGCACATGAAAAGTGATTTTTATCATGTTTGTTTTAAAAATCTACAGCTTGACATTTTTTTATTTGGTTACTGTTTTAATTGTTATTTTTAATGACTATTTTATGTAAAATGCTTGGAGATCTATTTATTTTTTGATCAAGTAGTCAGGCTATAAACCTTGCTGAATAAAAAGTATTCACAAAATGGCTTAAAGTCCTATTCCTTCACCATGCCACACACTACAAGGACATGGCACGAAACACGGCATTTCCCCAGGTGTCTCTTACCCTGAGACTCTTGTCTGCATTGCTAACTTTTCACAGGTTTGTAGCTGCTGCAGAACAAGTCCCCCTGCCTGTTTCGTTTCCCTATTTTGTCTCAACTTCATTATGCATCCAAACAAAGAGATAAAAAGAAAAGGCAGAAAGAAAGCTCCATAGGATGGCTCTTCAACTTGTGCTGGTCTCTGGCTGCTGGCTGCCAGGCTCTCTCAGTGTAATGGAGGAGAAACAAGCTGTCTGGACCACCAGGGACTCTGTTTGCTGTCGCCTCATCATTAGCCATCACTCTCATTTCTGAAGCTTGCCAAACAATGACAAATGCCTGACACTGGGGGAATTCAAGTGAGGACATCACTCTGTCCTTTGCATTTGCATGAACCTTCCTACCCCTTGTTTCTCAATTCACACATTCTGCTTTTTCAGGGACAGGATGTTGCTCAGAGAGGGGTGTGCCCTGCAAATGATTGTTTTGTAGTTTCATTGGATGATCGGCTCCTCTTGGGCATCATCTTCTTCAAAACTTGGGGGGGGGAGCAATTCACGGAATAAAAGTTATTGAAAGGATAGGATGCTGTGGGACACAGATCTATCAGGTGAAGAATGGGGTACGCACACCAGCTGGGGAAGAATAAGACTTAGGATAAAACACATGGAAGAGATAACCAAGAAAAGGATCTGTCCACCAGTTTCATGTATTTCAAATGAGAAAACAATGATTGATGTAAAAGATACACGTGTTTTGTACTCTGTTATTTGACTCGGAACAAAAAGTTGCATGAGAAGACATTGAAATTAATGAACAGAAAAGCATGTGCAGGATTCCTGAAAACAAGGACACTTGTGTCTGTAAGATGCCCAAAGGTGCTGTGTTTTCTTTGATGAGAATCAGTATGATTTTTCAGTGGCAACAGCTTTCATGGTACAGTTGAGGAAAGCTGTGAGAGATCTGCATGTGGGAATCCCTAGGCCTAGGGTAGGGTAGGGAACCTCTTACCCATGGGCCTGATTAATCCTGCCAGGCTTTCCTGTTCCATTTTGGCCAAGTCACACCTATGACAACAGGTGTAGGGCAGGTAAAAACCTGACTCAGCCAAAGGGAGGTTTGCTAGCACAGCTGAAGTGGCATGATCTGCCCTCCTAATTAGCTATTGCAAACATGGGAAGGAAGAGTCAGTGGCAGATCTTGGGGACTCAGATTCCAGCGGTCTCCTGTGCACCAAAATCCAGTGCACCTCTGCTTCTTGTGCACCATTCTAAATCATTGTTGCAGCATCTCCAATGGTGCCCCCAAGGCTCCACACCCAGAGCAACCGAACCAGTCATGTTCCCCTAAATCCACCTCTGGCAGAGCAATATGTTTGCCATCCACTATGTTATAGGAATTGGTGGTGGATTACAGGAAAAAAAGGCGGACATTCAGCCCTTGTATATCAACGGGGAACGGGTGGAGAGGGTGGCGGAATTCAGGTTTTTGGGAGTAGCTATCGATCAGGGCATGACTTGGAGCGCACATACCACTGCTCTGGTGAAGAAGGCCCAGCAGAGAATTTATTTCCTCAGACTTTTAAAGAAGAACAATCTGAGTGAGAGACTGCTGGTGTCCTTCTACCGAGGCTCCATAGAGAGCATTCTTACATACTGTATTTGTGCTTGGTTCTCCAGTTGTACAGCTAGGGAGAGGAAGGTGCTCCAGAAGGTCATAACCACAGCCCAAAGGATTATTGGTCATCCTCTCCCATCTTTGGAAGAACTGTACAGTTCCCGTTGTCTTAGGAAAGCAAATAACATCCTGCAGGATTCATCTCACCCGGGACACTGTCTGTTTGCACTACTGCCTTCTGGCAGAAGATATAGAAACATCAAGTCAAAGACAAATAGACTGAAAAACAGTTTCTATCCAAGAGCTGTGGCCCTTTTGAATGCTGTAACTCGTTAGTGTGACCTGGGAGTTTGATGGGTGTGGTGTGGGTGTGGCTGGAATGTGGTTTGTTTGGTTGTTGTTGTTGTCTTGCTTTTGTTGTTTTAAGGGATGGCATCCAATTTCGTTGCACTTTGTGCAATGTTGCACTTGTGTAATGACAATAAAGAATCTATCTATCTATCTATCTATCTATCTATCTATCTATCTATCTAAAGCCTGGAGTGATTAGAAGTCCCTGTTCTGACACCCTCCAGCCTCTCCTTGAATTATGCTTTGCAACACGTGAGCCATGAAACTGAATGAGGAATGGTTGTGGCTCAGTGGTAGAACATCTGCTTTACAGATCCCCAGCATCTCCAGTTAGGACTGGGAAAGTCCCCTAGGTGGAACCCTGGAGAGCCATGACCAGTCAATGTAGGTTATACTGAGCTAGATGAGCTGATGGTCTGATGGCATATGGCAGCTTTTCATGTTCCTAATGCAGTGCAGCTGCGAGACACGGGATCATCCCTTTGTTTTGGCAGCCCTTGCAGTAGCAAAAAATAAGGTGCTTACTGAGCCCCTTGTAGGACACTGTACATGGCTGGTGGGGAGCATTCAGCTTGGTGGGATACAAGTTTTGCAGGCAGCCTTCCAGTAAAACTGCTTATTGATTAAGGGGTGTTGTTTTTTCTACCTGTTGAGTCATGTGTTAAGAAAAAACACACACATTCATTTCCTTGCATCTTCAGAAAACCCTATAAAAGATATTGCTGTCAGTTATTTGGGAATTTCTCACATGCTTCCAAACTATTCTTTGACACCATAAGGACATTTGCTATATAAGAAAAGAAGGGTGTGGACATACTCCAGATGGTAAAGTTGACACGAAGAACAGATTCCAGGCTTATGCAGTACATCTACAGTTCTACAAAACACAGCTTTCTTCCGACCTTCCTTTCCCCCAGGACATAACTAGCTGGCTGTGCTGCAGGTTAAAGCACAGATCAGAGGGGGTTTTAAGTTTTTATTTTCAGAAGAGAATGAAATGGGGAACAATTTAATTTGTTATATCATAATGACAGCGAACTAAGCTATGCTGGTGTTTAGAAAAAGCAAACAAATGCAACAACTCTTTTGGAACAGCCAAGCTATCAGACTTTAAAAGTGTTGCCTGTATTGGCTCAAAAATGCTTTTGTTCCTGAAGTTAGCTGACAATAATTTCACGTCATGCAAAGATAAAATTCTGATATCTTTCAGGTCAACTAAGGCTAGATTTAAAGCTCAATGCTATCAATGAGTCTATTGATTTCAGAAGGCAAGCCTCGTAAATTGCCCCCCATTCCCCAGCTGTTCAGCTGATGCAGAATTGTTCTTTAATGTATATTGAAATCATTATACTGTAACATAATCCAGGGATATGGATGGCTTGGATAATGGATAGGCCATAGCACCTTTCATCACTCACTAGACTGTTAATGCTGAATTCTGTCATGATTGTTGATGCCCAAAATTTCTTCTGTATCTAGCAGCTGTTTTTGTATATTCATGTAAAATGATCTTGGCTGTCTCCATCTTGGGGACAATCATGCGGGTGCCTATCTCGTCATCATCTGTGATAGCATTGAAAACAGAGGCCGATTCCTGAGGATTACCTTTGTCATTGAGATTCTCAAATTGTATTTCTAATAAGTCTCCCAAAATAAAGCTTCCTAAGAAACAATGTCAAAATAAACTTTCTTCACCTCTTTCTGTGTAGGTTCGTTTGTTTAAGGAGATCAGCATAAGCTTGCTGACATTTCTCTTAAACTCATAGAAGAAGCCCTTCTATCAGTGGGGGCTAGAGACCTTTTTCCAGCATGAGGGCGACATTCCCTTTTGGACAACCTCTGAAAGGGCCCTTGCCAGTGGTAGGTGGGAATGGCATCAGAAGCAAAAGTGGACAGAGCAACTGACATAAATACTACTTTTGTACAATAGGCTGGTCTATACCTCTTTATCCTCCCTCCAAAAGCATGGCGGGGATGTGTCTCTAACTATATCCCCTAAGTATGCTGCCAGGCCTATGACTGACAGACAATTAGAACTCCATGGTCACGTCCACACCACACATTTAAATCATGTTTAAGTCATGGCTTGGGAGTTGTGATTTGCTAAGGGTGCTGAGTTCCCTGTGAAGAGGGGTTGGTTGCTAAACCACACTGTGACTTGCAGCTTTGTGAAAGGAATAGGGGTTGCCGAACAACCCTCAGCACCCATAACAAACTACAGTTTCTAGGCTTCTTTGTGGGGAAGCAATGACTGTTAAAGTAATAAAATAGTGCTTTAAAAGTATGGTGCCGATGTAGCCTTAGTCTTTGATTGTGTATAAGAGCCACATGGACATGAGGATACCATTCTTCCAGAGGATGCAACTGTTAGCTCTCCAGGACCTTTAGGTTTCGACCCAAATTTTGGGACCATGTTGGGTCATGTTGCCCTGTTCTGCTGCCAGAACAGCACTAGGGGCAGGGGCGAACGAAGGCGTCGTGACACCCAGGGCGGGGTGTCGCTACATAGGGCGCGTGTGTGCTGTCGCTATGTACACCGCATGAGCCATATGTAGTGATGCCACACATGCGCTGTACATAGTGGTTTGCCGGTGGTGCCACTCCAGTGCCGTACGGACGGTGCCGGGATCCCTCCGTCACTGCTACAGCCGCGAGCGGAGGATCCTCTACATGTGGCTATAGCAGTGACAGAGGGATCTCACTGCCATCTGTACGGCGCTTGAGCGGCGCCGGCAGCAAACCGCTATGTACAGCACATGTGTGGCACCGTTACATACAGCGCATGCATGCAATGCCACACATGCACTGAACATAGCTGCTTGCCACCAGCGCTGGGATCCTCTGCTCGCGGTTGCAGCCTCGAACGGAGGATCCTCCACATGCAGTTGCGGCGGTGCAATGGCTGCTCATGCTGCTGCAAGTCCCCACAGGGTGCCTTCTTGTCACCCCCCCCAGAGGCGCACCCCCTGCCCCCCCCCTTTACAACACCACCGACTAGGGGAACACATATGCCAGCAGAATATGAGGCCTTAGTCCTGGGGACTTCCTGCTAGTGAGTGTTGACACATTAATATCTTTGCCAGAGGAGTGGCACTTTCCCCACTTTCTGGGACCCCGCAGATGGCTTCCCAGTTAAGGTTGTATTGTTCCCTTAAAAGGGCACAGAGGTCTAAAGGCAGGGCTGTCATAACCCAGGGGTACAAGGGGTGCGGTGCACCCCGGCACTGAATTCTGGGTAGCACCAAATGTATACCTACTGGTCCCTCTCGATCAGCGGCAGTGAAAAGCAATGGAGGGAAAGTCTCTGCCCCCCTCCTCCGTTGCTCTGTTAGTTCATAGTGTCAACAACTTTGGCTTCCCCCCTCCCAAAAGAAGCTCAACAACTTTGAGTTCATCCCCCCCCTAAAAAAAATAATCAACAGCATAGCATAGTGAATTGTTTTGAAGAATAAATGATGTGTTAATATGAACATTTAACAAAAATTCAGGATTAATATTTTCTCATGAATGGTAATGACAAAAGAGATATGAACCAGGCAGGACTGCAAAAGTATTTGAGAAGGTTGGCATTGAGCAGGACTGCCTTGGGCATTTTGGCAGGACAGTATGAAACAAAACACAAACATTGAAAATGTATTCCCCCTTCCCAAGTCTGACGCCAGGGCCATGGAGATTTTTTCTCCCTTCTCACCAACTGCTTAGATTACTCCATGAAATCATGTGCCCTATGGAAGAAAATAGCCCAAGTTTGCACAGATAACAGCTTGTGTGCATGCTTCCCTAGTGCATGGTCCGTTTTGGCATGAGCAGTACAATGGGTATTCACAAAAAGACATAGCAGGAATTGTCGACATAGGGCTCTTGCAGATATCCCTGCTCACAAAAATATCCACTGCACGCATAATCCATTTCTGCTTTATGATGCTCTTGTCAACACAGTCAGTGTTATTTCATAATGCATGAATTGGCCCTAAATTACCTTCCTTTAGACATTTAAAGCATTTGAATTTAGAGGACTTAACATTTAAATCATTGTAGTTAAATCGCTCCACTTCCTCCCTCCATCCTCTGTTCTTCATGGGCAGCAAAAGGGGTGCACTGCAGGTACACAAGGAAAGGAAAAGATCTTCCCTATGTTACAAAAGCAGAAAAAGAGCCATCTACCACGTGCCTGCCCTAGGCTAAGTCACCTAGGCATTTTCTTGCTGTCAGCACAAGCTGAAGTTTACTTTGATATTAGAACCTCATACACAGCAGAACAACCTTACTTTACAGACTGATGCACATCTAGCTTGTGTCTGGAACTCCAAACGTGTAATCTTCCCTTTCTAAATCACATTTGCTCTTCTTCTAGTGGGTTTATCTTCTGAGCTGTTTTTTTTTTTTATGTAGTTCCAGTTGTGTGAATTATACAGCATATTCGGGTGAGCTCTGCGCATTGTTTTCCCACAGGTAACTGTGAAAGAAATTTCAAACACCAGACATGAAAGAGATGTTCGCCTGTCTCCCATAAATACTGCAATCTCTACTTTTGGCGTTGCTTTTTATGCATATGAAAGGAGTACCTACAATCTCCTTTCTTGTCTTCCTTTTTAAACTGAGGTGGTGCAGGGGAAGCCCAAATATATTAATGTCTGATCAGGATGTGCTATCTTTTTATGTTTTCCTCAGGATCCAAGCTGTACACGAGTCCCAGGGAACATGTTTTATTAATGCTCGATATGGAACTTACACTAACGTTGTTGTTGCTGCAAATCTTCTCCCACCTTCCCTTGGTGGCAAGATTTGATCTGACTGCTTTTCAAGGGTAATGATGAGGCCAGCTAAACGTCAACCCCATAGAAGGGTGATAAGCTACACGAACCTTATTCTACAGAACAAGGCTCAAACAACTGGTCTCTACTTCTCACCATGAGACTGGGGTACTTTGCTGCCCCTACACAGTGGAGTGTCTTTGTTGATTGTGGTCATTATTTAATATGAAGTTCTCACACATTTTTCATACTCAGACCACCATCTCTTCAGAGTCTGCAAATTAGTGGGTTTACTCATGCGAAATAGTTGCAAAAGACTGCTTTCACAAATGCATTCTCTAGTGTAGCAGAGGAAAGTAGTATTTTCGGTGCACATGCTGGGAATGCCAGTTCCCAGTGTATCAGGAAATATATTAACCTCTGTTCAAGGCCTACGCAATGGCAAATTTAAAAGAGGGTGCAGAAGTATCTGAACTTGCTCCTATGAACTTGTTAGTTACAATATTTCTCTTCCAAAAATAAGAACAGCGGAAACAAAACAACTCAGGATAATCTGCAGTAACCCATTTCTTTTCCTTATTTGCTTTGAGCCGTTCTCTTCCTCTTCCTCTTCCTCTTTCTCTTTGTTGTCGTTATTGTTTTTTGTGTATTAGAAATGAAAATAAAAGCAGTTACCAAAACAAACAAAAAATCATTATCAGAGGCCCTTCTCTGAGTCCTTCAGTCTTCTGAAGTCTACTCTGAGTATGACTTACTTAGTTGGCTACCACCCATGAATTGTTATTGGCTTCAGGGCCTGGAGCTGTGGCGTATGTTCATATGAAGACTGGGGCAGGCAAGCCTCTCCCGAAAGTCCAAAGCAGAACTATACAGAACAAAACCCTATTCTTTTAAACTCATCACTGAATCATTCAGGAACTTTGCATTATCCAAATGCTGTTCTCTTTGGGTAGGTGATGGCAGGTTTTCCTTTCCAACTTGTACATTTTGATTGTCGGTAAATAGGGATATATGGCACTCTTTTCTACAATAACTCACAATAAGGAACATACTCAACAGCCAGCTAGGATAGGATTAGGAGCAACCAAACGGTGAGAATGATAAAAATAACTTCTGCTTCCTTCTAGAAATGCTGCCTTGCTATTTGGGGTATTTGTGTGCAGTTGTGAGGGGAGGAGCCAAGTTCAAAAAGTTTGAGAAATGCCACTTTAGTATAAAATCAGAGTGGAGAAAAGTGTGGGAAGGTACTTCCTTTTCCATGCCAAAACCATGACATCTCATCATGCAGACTTCATGGCACAGGACAGCTCATGCTGTGGAGCTGTGAAGTTTCTTTTGCACTTGTCCCCCTGTTGGATCTGACCTCACTCCCTTCAATAGAGCATCCTTGGAGAATATGCCTGCCTCTGTCTATAGAACATTTAGTAACTCTCTCTTGTCTCATTTATTTCTGCATCCAAATCTTCAGTTGCAGAAAGGAAACACTTGTTAAACACACACACACACACACACACACACACACACACACACTTTGGCATATTTAAATTCTGATATCTGCAAGTTCCAATAGCACTGAAAACACTACTTCAGTTTGCTGATTTCTAGCATCGATAACCAACAGAGAGTGGATAGGATTGGAATATCCAGTGTTTGCTCAGTTATGCCGGTGGCAAAATGTGCTTAGTGTCCCAAGACTGATTAAGCTGAAACAACAAGTGAGAACAAAAAACCCCCCAACAACACTGGCTGGACTGAAGCAGGAAGGATAGAGCTGTGAATGCTGAGTCTCTTCAGCTGGAATCCTGGAATAGTCGGAATACTGTATAGTCAAATAAACTGATGGATACTGAATACATCTTCTCAAATTATGGATTATTTCAAGGTAAAAGTTTTGGATCGTTTGGGAAAGAACTGTTATATGGTTTCATTTCTTCTATTAGTCTACCTATTTGGATGGAAAGAAAGCAGCAGCCGCAAGACTTGACTATAAATTAAGTGACAGGTGATTTAACTGCTCACAAACTGCCCCTCTTTTTCTACTCATTCTCAACTGAATCTTCCCACTGTGGGATCAGCTGGCCTGCTTCCGAAATGCTGCCCTGTGGAGAGGAGTGTGCACCACTTTCTACCTGTGCTGCGGCAGCTTCTTCTCCTGAGCACACTCCCAAAATGCATATAATGGAAAGAGGCAGAGTCCTTGCATTATGTAACAAGCACAACACCTCAGTGCTGCTAATCTGATGCCTGTAGTGAGATTTCCTTTCCCCAGTTCTCCTCCTCATCTCCCTATGACACCAAATGTGCCTCTATTGATTTCCTCCCCACATTTGTTTTCATGATTTATTATTAATGGGATCATTTTTCCATCCTTCGAGCATGAAGGCAAATTTTGTGTAAAAATCAATTGAGTGAATGCCGCCGAAGGCCTGTTTGGTTTTCTTTGCTTTCATCCCCCATGTGCTGTCCTCAGGAGACACAGCGCAGGGTATTAGGAAACAAGCAGGGAACAGGGAGAGGAGGAATCAGTTGTTAGTGGCTCATATAGAGGAGCCCCCTCTGTTCAATTGCATGCTCGTTCACTCTCTGCCTGTATGTCATCCATTGCCTTCACACACACACACACACACACAGACCCCAAACAAACTTGGCCCTGCCCAGAATATTGATCACCAGAGAAAAGTTTATTTTATAATGTGATCATTATTGTAAGAGATTCAGGAGAACCAACAGGTCACATTCCTCCATCCATCTTCTGAAATGGGTTATGTAGCAGGGGGACTAAAACCACCTCAGTCTTTTTTCCACTCAATATAATACAGGGTATCAGCTTTCCATATTGCCAAATACTATACACCATTGCATGTTAGCTACCAAATCCTATAAATGATCAACTTTCCAGTATCAAATATCACTGGGTGGAAAGTACAAAATATGAAATACTGTTAAATCATGCAGCAATTAAATGAACCAGCAAAAACATTTGGACAATATGTGACAGCAAAATTAAAAAGATTCAGCAAAATTAATAAGGATTTAAGAAAGAATTGCATTGGTGGACATGCCCAAGGATTAAGACATTCTGGGAGATGATTTATAACGAAATGAAAAAGATATTCAAATATACTTTCCTGAAGAAACCAGAGGCCTTTCTCCTGGGCATGGTCGGCCAAATGGTGCCAAAGAAGAATAGAACTTTTTTTATGTTTGCAACAACAGCAGCAAGAATACTTATCGCGAAGTATTGGAAGACACAAGATTTACCCACCCGGGAAGAATGGCAGATGAAGTTGATGGACTATATGGAACTGGCGGAAATGACTGGCAGAATCCGAGACCAGGGAGAAGAGTCGGTGGAAGAAGACTGGAAAAAGTTTAAAGACTATTTACAGAAATACTGTAAAATGAATGAATGTTAGACAAATGTTGGAATGAAGTTATATGGCTTTAGTAGAAATGTTATAAGGAATTAAGTATAAATAGATTAATAGAGTATTAAAGGAAAAAATAAGGTTAGAATATGTTAAGATAATTATAGGATAGAAAACAGAGGAAGATGGAAAAGAATTGCTGAAACAATTAACAGAAGTGGAATACAAAAAGGGAGGTGTGAGGAGGTCATTGAAATAAGTGAATGAAAGATAAGATATTGAAATTGTTTGATGTGTTTTAAACGGTTTTTGTTTTGTTTTGTTAGTTTAATGTGTTAGTGTTATGTAGTGTTTTTGTATTGTATTGTATTGTTCTTTTTTGTAGTGTTTAAATTGTTGGAAAAGTAATAAATATTATATATTTTTTTAAAAAAAGAAAGAATTGCGATGACAATTTTGGGGAGTACAATTGTTTTTTACCTCCTTTGCAATGTGGAGGACAAGTTATCCATGTCCTGACATTGTTACACTGTGCTTTTCCACTTTAGTGAATGACGATAAGGCAAATAATATTTTTTAAATGGAGGGAAAATCATGATGTAATGAAATCAGGGAAAGGATATGCTGCATCTGATATGTTGATAAGCCTATAATATAGTAGGAGAGGAAAACAACATGGGCTGAGATTTTGGACATCACATCTGCTTTTTTCATTATGATAATGGTCATCCGTGAAAAGTGTGTGAGAGCTCAGAATACCTTCCTATGAATTAAGACAATGGTGCCATTTGGTCAGAACTCTTGGGGGTAGATGCTCAGAGTCCCTCTTAGCAGAATGAGCAAGAAGCCCCTCAGAAACATCCAGGATGGCTTGCTACATTCTGAAAGAACCCCCGCACCAACTACCCCAAGTAAGACCAGGATGTCCCCAAAGTCTAAATAAAATTACCTAACTGCACTAATGAGATTCAATCTAGTTTGTTAAGAAAATTCCCAAACTCGGATCCACGGGCAACTCTGGGTCATTTCTCTAAGGTAAGGTAAAGGTAAAGGGACCCCTGACCATTAGGTCCAGTCGTGACCAACTCTGGGGAAGGTAGTCTATCTTAAAGTTTTTATGTGTTTATATGCCTATCACACTTTTAAACTTGAAATCCATTGTTGTATATTGTTTTAAAGGTTTGTTTTGCTATTGGGATTGTAGTTCCATTTGTGTTTCACAAGCTGGTCTCTGACTGTAATAAATTTCACGTTCATGTTCATGTTCACTCACTTCAAAATGAGATACCGGTAAGTGGTTGAATTGTGAGCATTATATAGTTCCTATCCCTGACTATCAGATGCTGAGTAAGTAACAGAAGCTAACCAAGCACATGGAATCTTTCTTAATTTGCATTACTGATACGAGTCACAGAACCCAGCTTTTCTCGGTGTTGCATTCAGATTTTTAAGGAGGACGGGTGTGGCATCTGTTTTGCATGCACAAGGTCTTGGGTTCAATCCCCAGCATCTTCAGGTAGAGTTGGGAGCTGCCTTGTGTTCCTTAAGTTATGCGAATGTCCACCATTATGTTGGCATCACATGGGCATTGCTCATTTTCAACACTTCTGACTCACCAGAGACATTCTCAAGCTCAAAAACAGCCTTTGCTTCTGCCTTACAAGTTTTCAAATGAGATCATCAAATTCCAGCTTGGCTCTTATTTTCAATTCTGAATCTGTACAGATCTTGAAAAATTCACCAGTGTGCCAGGTCTTGGTAATTCTCACTTGGTCTCTGTGCTTCAAAGAAGTGTTATTCTCTTACGCTGCATGTCAGAGTCTATCGAAAGTAATGTTTAATTTGAAAGTTCAGGGTAACACTCAGTTTGAAAGTAGAGCTGTCAGCACTGATGAAACAACCAGCTGAAGAAACTTACAACTTATTTAGTTGTATGGGAGTTTTCAGCAGGTCCTGGCCTAGATGGTTGGCAAGGCAAGGAGAATGCACAAAGAAGCACTTTATCTTACAGATAATGAAAACCAATGGCTACTCCACAAATGCTATGCATATGCTTCCTGCTAGCAGCTAGACAAATTTATGGAGGAGAGGGCGATCAAAGGTTATCAAAGACTTACTAGCCATGATGGGAAGTGATGCTTCCAAATACCAGTTGCTGGAAACCACAGGGAGGGAAAGTGCTCTTGTGCCTGAATCCTGCTTATGGGTTTCCCATTGGCATCTAGTTGGCCACTGTGAGAACAGGATGCTGGACTAGATGGGTCATTGGTCTGATCCAATAAGCTCTTCCTTATGTTCTTAGCTGTTTACATTGGACAAGCTAGTAATCAAAGAATCAAAGAAGTGTAGAGTTGAAAGGGACCCTGAGGATCATTGAGTCCAACCCCCTGCAATGCAGGAATATGCAGCTGTCCCACATGGGGATTGAACCTGCAACCTTGGCATTATCAGCAGCATGCTCTAAGCAACTGGGCTCTCCAGCTGATGTAATTTCAATATATGGCACAGATATTGCCATAGATCCATTTGCTGTGCTTCCATGACCAGTGATTTAGCAAGGTGTGTGTGTGTGCGCGCACACACACGTGCATGTGTGCATGTGCGCATACATACACAGAGATGCATGTGCGTGCACACGCAGAGAGAGAGAGAGAGAGAGAGAGAGAGAGAGAGAGAGAGATCCTTCCTATTTAAGCAAGAACAATACAGGTATGAGACAACATTATGCTCTCCGTGCTTCTGCAACCATAAAGAAATCTCCAAAGTATGAGTTCAAATGTTGTGTAGGAGTGAGACATAGTGAGGTTTATATGAAGCAGCTAGGGTACAGGAGGAGGGGTAAGAGTTGCTGATACTTGTGCATCTGAGATCCCTATGGCATATTTTTGCACTGAGCTATAGCACAGCTGCCATCAGCACCCAATACCCGTGGACCACTTCTCCTACCCAAACCTCCTGGTAGGGACTGATGCCCCTGTGTTGGCACTCCTGATAAGCTGTTTCCATTGCCACAGGCTTATCTGACAGCAGCACTTTAATCTAGGAAGCCACCCAACTCCTCAAATTTCCTGCAGTGCCATGGAGCACTCTGCTTTGCATGGGGGGCAATGCGGGAAATGTAAGTGGTGGGCAGCTGCTCCTGCCAAGGAAGCTGGTGTCTGTGGTGGGGACCAAACAATGGTTGAACCCAGTGATGATGAGCCACCTTCCCAGGCAGCTCCCCACCCCTTTCAGGAACCATAGCAGCACTCCCTCTCAGCTATGAAACTGAATGGCCTCATGCTGCTTGCTGAATCTCAGCCTAACTTCTTTCACAGTCAGGCTAAAATGAGAAAACTCTTGCAAACCCGCCTTAGCTCATTGGAGGAAGCATGGGATAAGCATGGCAAATCAAATAGCTTCACAACAGGCAGAAATTCAGCAGGTGAAGATTTTGCCCACCACTGCTTCTGCCTGAATGTACACTTGTTATGTTGCTGTAGAGCATACAGGAACCCTATCAACAGAAAAACTGACTCTGGGGCAAATGCAACCTGAGGTTGAGGCATATGTTAGCTGTCTATCTGACTGGATGAAGTGGGTTCATTTCACCAAATCAGGTTGATACAGACTGCCTTGTCTTACGTTTTAATTATATACCCTGAGATCTCTCCAGAATTGCAGCCTAACATTTGAGCTGATGATTAACTCTTGGCTTCATCCCATCATGCTTGCCTAGAGGTGATAGCTCTCTTACTTTTGTAGGAATTCTCTCTCTGAAGAAAGGGGGGAGGGGGTTTAATCCCAAAGCAGTTATTATGTACAACTACAATCCACTCCTCGTATTAAAGGCAGGCATTCAGTTCTGATTCAGTTGCAAACTCTTTGGCTGGCCCTGCTCCTGGTCTTTTAACTGCAGCCTGACATTTAGCAGATGGAGTTTCCCCCATCACTTCATCCCTTTTCCCAGGAAAAGCTTCTTCTCCTGGCTGTCCGGGTTCTGTCAAAAGCAGCAGAGTACCATCCATAAGAAGCAAAGAGGCAAGTGACAGCTTAAACTAAAGGGATGTATGCTTTCTTCTTTTAAGGTGCATTTGTGTGAATTAACTTTAAAATTCAGAAAGATGACTATGTGGATAAAATTAGGGTTCTTAATAAGCTGCATTACAGCAGAGCCAAGCACCTTTTTAGGTCTGTGGGCACATTTGGATTTTTGAGCAAGTGCTATGGGTGACAGCCCCTCTGGTCACATCTATCACCCCTCCCCACATCTATCACCCACACAGAGAGAAAGAGAGGCAGGAAGAGGGAAAGCACACAGACACAGACGCACGCACACACACTTTGCTTTTCGAAGGGATCAAATCCAGTAGAATCAAACTGAGCCTTGAAAAACATTTGACTGTACATCTGTGGAATGTCTCCCCTCTGAAATGTGCCTCACCCAAACTTTATGTTCATTAAATTGGGCCCTTTTATGGTCAGGTTTGTAGAGGTTTGTGGGTTAAGTCGTTTTCAAATTATGCTGCTGCTAATTGAGTTCCTGTGAATAATATTACGTAGTATGTTGTATGTTGCTTTATTTTGTTGTAAACTACCCTGTGTATTTTTGGAGAAGGATGATATAGAAATCTCTTAATAATAAATAAACTTCAGCTTTTCATTCTGACTAAGGTGTGTGTGTGTGTGAGAGAGAGAGAGAGAGAGAGATAGAGAGAGAGAGAGAGAGAGAGAGAGAGAGAGAGAGAGAGAGATGGAAGGAGGGAGGGAGCTCAGAAGGCATCTGCGGAGATCTCAAGGGCACCATTGTGCCCACAGGCACTCTGTTGGCAACCCCTGCATTATGGAAAAATTGTGATAAATCGGAACTGGCAAACTTCTCTTCTTTCTCTGTGTCAAGAGCTGATGAACTTGCAAGCAAACTGAGCTAACGAACAGAGAAGGCTGCGGTAAGGGAATGTGAGTGTCATCTGAGCCTCTTCCACACTTTTGTACTGCATGTCAAGCTGCACCTGCCCACATTCCTACACAACCATAACAGGGTAAAAGGCTCCCTGTCCTTCTCTGGTCCCCTCGTCCTGTCAGATCAGGGGGAAATGGCACAGTCTTTCCTGACTGCTGTCATGTTGTAATCATGTCTGCATCAAGAAAAACTTCTTACAGAGCAGCAAAATGTCCAGATGGACCAACTCCTTGACTGGAATGTGTATAGAACGTTCGTCTTTTGTAGGACTCACATCTTTCATTCTCTTATTCAAGAAACAGCAGGCCACACACTTTCTTCAAATGTCTTTCATGAACAGTAGAAAAAGGAACACTATAAGGTTCGTACACTGCTATCATATCTCCATCTGGAGGATTGACTCGACCACCATGGAGATGAGACTCTTATCTCACGGGTGAGGCAGCATTACTGGGAATGTTAAGTTTTCTCTTTGAGTTGGATACTACTCTCCTGGGCATACACAAGATTCTGTGTTGTGTCTCCCAATCTATTCATTTATTTCATGTATACCCCACCCTTTCTTTAAAGTGCTAAGAGCAGCGTAACTGGTTCTCCCTCTCTCCCATTTCATCCTCACAACAACTGTGTGAGGTAGGCTAGGCTTTGATATGGAGCCTGGCCCAAGTTCACCCAGTGAGCTTCATGGCTTGAACCCTGGACTCTGAGGCCTTACTCTTAACACCCTAAGCACTATATCTCACTGTCTCTCAGTTTTGCAAGAAGAGCACCAAAAGCAGAGGCAGTCTCTACCAGGAAGCAAAGCAGAGCGACTGATTCAAATGGCATATTTGGGTGCCACTAAAGTTTGGCAGTGTGACAGACAGATCTTTCTGACCCAGGGGGCACAATCTACCAAGGAGAGTTCTTCCACAGTCCCCATTAGATCCAGTAGGGTTTATTGTAGATAATTTCTCTCTCTGTGTGTGTGTGTGTGTGTGTGTTGGTGTTGTTGCTGTGTTCCATTAGTTAATGGAAATAGGAGCGACATTAAGATTTTCTGCCTCAGACAGCACTTAGACTCGCCATGACCAAAATAAAACAAACCCTGCAAGTTCTCTGCTCTCTAAAATATAGGCCTATTTGGTAGATGTTATTAATATTGACTAAAACAGAGTCGGAGAACCTTTTTCAGACGGTGGACCATGATTCCCTTCTGGGCGACTTCCAGGGACCACATGCCAGTGGAAGGCAGGTGAAAAAATTCACCTTTGTCCAATAGGCTAGTTTCTACAGCCCACCCACCTACTCTATCGGATAGAGTCTATCCTACATCCAGGCAAGCAGGAAGCCTTTTCAAAGTTCATGGACTTCTGACGAAGAACGAATCAATGGTCCAATTGGATTTTTAAAACGTCCTAATTTAACCCATAATCGCTTCTCCTATTATGGCTGGGACATGTTTTCTCAAGTCCCTATGAGTTCCGCAGGGCTTCTTTTTCAAGGAGTGGGGTGTGGGGGATGGCAGCCTCGTTCTTCTCGCGTCTGGCTTGGAAGAAGAGACCAGAAGACGCTCGGCTGGAAGTTCTGGTCAAAGGAAGCCTTCCTTTCGGGATGGAATGGCGCTGCCTGTGCGCTGGGTCCCCTTCCCCGCTCCCCTCCCGCCTGGCCGGATCAGGTTCCCGCCGCCCTGCCCCTCCGCGGCGCTCATAATGAATGCTTTCATTCACAAACAAGGAAACTGACACGGGGCGTTTCTATCAGGAAGCTAATGGAGCCGCTTAATGACTAATTGATCAGATCCCCCAGCGCGACTCTAGCCCCGGCTGGCCCAGAGGAGCAGAGGCAATTACGAGGGGAGGTGACTTGGGAGGGGCTGATCCGGGCAGCGGGTGGCGAGCTGGGGGAAGGGTGGGGGGAGCCCTCCGCCCCCTTGGTGTATGAGACGCGATCACTCAGTGGATTCGCAAGGGAGGAGGCAAGCAGGCCCGCTGGACTCGGAGAGTCCCACACAGAGGAAGGAGCATAGGAGCCCTTCCTTCTGCTGAGTCAGGCCCCTGGTCAATCTTGGGTGCAGAAGGTCCCGCGTTCCTTCCTGGCCTCTCCAGGCAGCGGGGCTAGACTGGGAGACAGCCCTGCCTGGCCTCTGCGCTTCAGTGGAGACAGACCATGTACTGTCTGACTCGGTATATGGTTCTCTCGGTCGGTAGAACATGAGACTCTTAATTTCACTGTTGTGAGTTCGGACCCCACGTTGGGCCAAAGAGTCCTGCATAGTTCAGCTCTACAATTCGATTATTCAATGAAAAAGCGAGAGGGGAAAGGCGTGATAGGAGGAATAGCATCTGCACACTCACATCAGCCACCATATTATGAGAGAGAGAGAGAGAGAGAGATCATTCTACTGTTTCCTTCTACTTTATAAAGCAACTGAGGGGAACGAGAAATATCGGCAGGAACGAACGTATCATAGTTTTTTGTAGCCCATCACAAGACATTGATAGAAGAAGAAGAAGGAGAAGGAGAAGGAGAAGAAGTAGTAGTTCTGAATTCTTTCTCTTCATACACAGAAACCAGATGCTAGATAGATTCTGGCCCTCTGAGTTGCAACCCTTTTGCATCCTTATGAGCGGGGCTTACTTCTAAGTAGGCATGTACGAGACTTAGATGTTGGACACGTAAACAAACAAACAAACAAAAAGTGCACAGAAGCTGGAAGATGCTGAGACTGATTTCATCACCGCATGGGAAATTGTGGGTGGAAAGGGAAGACAAGCCTTCACTCTGCACGATGGGACTCGGGGTAAAAAAGAGACTGAAGGACAAGCTCCCGCTTGCGCTTACATCGGAATGAAAATGCATGGGAACCTATAGCAGAAGAATGGACAGGGGCCCCTCAAGACAACTTATCAAAATCCAGGCATAAGACATTTATTGTCCAATTACAAGTCCTTTAACATAGGCAGTTGGCACTATTCTGCACGTGTTAAAAATTAAGAAGGGTAACAGACACCTCTCTCTCTCTCTGTGTGTGTGTGTGTGTGTTTCTCTGAGTCTCTCTCTCTTTCCCAGAATCGCTTTTGTTCTGCTTTATCTGATAAGTTCGAAACTTGCTTCCCGAAACATCCGCCCGATGGGCAATATAAAACTCACCAAACTGCAAGCTATATCCGGCAACAGTCAATGAGAAACCATCGCCCGCGTCATTCCCCTCTCCTGTTTTCTAACCCAGTGTAAGTAGCAGTCTGCTTGCCTGCCTGCCTTTGTAAGACAGGCTAAATGCAGCGCAGCGCGGTTCGTAGCAACCCACACAAGAAACGAAGAAGCTAATAAAGTACAACAGCTGTTTATCAATAAAAGATGAGGTTTTTTAAAGGGACGTACATCAAGAAATCCCTTCCAAAAGCACATCCTCAGGATTAAATCTGGGAAACTCCGTGGAGAAGAAAGTTCCGTTCTTGAAGTGGAATGCCCTGAGGTTGGCTTTATAGTAACCGGTTTTTTTTTTTAAAAAAAAAATTGACAGTCTGTCTATGCAGGGAGCTGTCCAGGTGCTGAAATTGAGAACATCAACTTTGGAAGGCCAACTGGGTTTCAAAAAAGTTTCAAAAATCTGTTTCTGTTGACATGAGACTTTGGGGAAACTCTTCAGTTCCCGGGATCGTATCCGAAGAAAGAGCGCGAGAACTAGAGAATTTGTTAAGCCTGTCTTAAAATTGAACGCGATTCTATTAAAGCAAATCCTCATAGAAACTGGATGTTTACCTAGAAAATCGAAGAAGAAAAGTCTCACGAGCGGGGGAAGCACGAGGAAGGCAGATTATAATAAAGAGGGGGGGCACAAAAAAACCAAATAACACAGGAGGCTACGTTCAAAATACAGCAATGCAGCAGGCTAAGTAACCAGGAATGTTAAAATCATTAAATGCCTCTTACCTGTTTGTTTCTTAAATAAAAACAACCGCCACCAACCCTGAAAAGAGTATTTCTTGAAATCCAAGCGGATAGCAAAGACAGGATGCAGGCAGCATTGCTTTCTGCCCCTTTTATACCACGTTATCCAATTAATATTGCATCAACCTTATTTTAAAATTTCAGAACCCACAATATAATGTAATGACACAAGGGCATTTATTATTAAAGGACATTTGATTGGGGGAAATCATTGGGGCTCGCTGAGAAAACAAAATGAAACCAGGGCGTTGAAGGAGAGTTTAATGCTCTTTCTTACGATTTTCTTCATGGGACTAAAAAAAAAAAAACTTTTTAAAAAACCACTCAGTAAGGAGCTTTGCTTGTTATTTTTTCAAAGGAAGCAGAATGTGGTCGGAGTTTTGTTGCTGGATATTCATTGATATGCAAGGGCGAGACATTCCGAAGATCGCTGCGGTTCGAGCATTAATTTTTAATCCTTTAAGGTGCTTCGGGGATTTATAAACAAAAGCCCTACTTTCCTTTTAAGCAGAATTCCAAATCAACCTTTGATACAGTTGTTTTGAGCGATTTCTTTCCTTCTCAATGGAACTTCAGACAAAGAAGTTCCGTCCTTGTCCTACTGAGAAGGGCTTCGGCTAAACTTTATTACAAAAACAATCCGTCCGGTATTTTGTTTTATTTTTTTAATGAACAGCGATAAAATTTGATTATTTTTTTAAATGAACTGCGAAATTATTTTCACCATTAGTGGGCTCTGTAGGCTTTACCACAAGAAAGTTTTAAGATTTTGGCAAGAGATGTTGTTATATTAGGGTACCCCTCTCTCTCCAAAACATTGACCATCCAATAAAAAAGTTTGCACGTGGGAACAGCGGTAATAAATGCATCAAAACAAAAATACGTCAGATGTAGGGATGAGAATTAAGTATTATCATTAACAGTCAAAGTATGATATAATGTGAAGAAAGAACTGGTTTTCTAGGAAGAAGATGCGAGCCGAAATTAGGTATAACGTAATGCAGTACATACAATAATCTTAAGGAACGGCTTGACCCCTATCGCAGCAACCCTGTAACGCTTTTCCGATGAGTTAGCCCTTCTGAACTCGGAGTACATCGTATAGGAAAATATTTGGAAAATCTAGTTCAGCAATACTTATATTGGGGTCAACCACAATGTCACAAAAGCGTGGCAAGCTTTCACCTTCTCCAGAACGCTTCGTCAGGCAAGATGTGCCACTCTCTTTTCTGGCACAAATATCACTCGCTTCACTGAAACATTTTAGCGCGCCTAAAAATGTTTCTCCCTGACCCCCACACTTCTCCATCTAAACAGAAAGCAAGATCAACCACAAGATCAACCCACAAAACGGTCGTGGGGGCGGGGGAGGGAGAAAAAAAACTTCAGTTCAGGTTGAAAAATAAAGCTTCTTTTATTTGAGAAATTTCAGAATGTCTTTCCAGGGAGGCGGGGGCAGAAAGTTAGTGACAAAGAGAGAGGTGTAGAGATGACAGGAGTGAACAAAATGCCCCAATTACAGGGAGGAAATATAAATTTTCCAAGGAGAGGGGCGGATACAAATACAGACAACACATTTTGCAAAAAGAACTCTTTACTTAGTGCAGAAACATGTTTAGATCAAAGCCCGGACGAGGACTGACAGCTATATTTTAAAAACTCCCGCGGGACTGTCTTCAGTTCAAAATGGGTTCCGCAGTGGGCCAAAAGTAAACTCTTTTCGGAGGTGCAATGAAAAGTCTCACATCTATTGTTGTTTTTCTTTTAAAGTCACTCAGACTCAACAGACTCAAGTGAAAGAGCTCGGATTTCAAGCCTGCTAGACCCACTAAACTCCAGTTCCAATGAGCTTTTATGCAGTTAGTGTTGCAGATCGTCCTGTGCGGGTGAAAGTTTTCCTTACTAGAAGGGGAGTTTTACTCTTTGACCGGGATGAGGTGCCTTTTGGCCGGTGGGGGGCGGGGGTGGGCAGACACGTTATGCCATGTGGATGCAGTGGCTCACCTCAGGCAAAAATCTATTACTTGCTGCTGGCTCAGTATGATCTTTCAACACGTGTTTGGAAATAAAAAAGTAAACGCATCCACGAGTCGCTGATGGAGGGTGGGGAATGCAAGTTCCCCCACTCCCCAACAAAGATTTCCATTCGGCATGGATTTGTTTCAGATAACCCCCTCTTCCTTCCTCTCTCCTCACCCAAGAAACAACGAAGTATACTGCATCTGGAGAGAGGCATGCGTGTGTGTGTGTGAAAAATAAGACCAAGCCATTTTGCTGTTAAAAACAAAGCTCGGCCCACCTCCGCTTTTTAAGAAGGAATCGGATTTTGTTTTGTTTTTTTAAGTTATCCACAGCATGCAATTGACCAAGCATGTAAAAGGCGGTGGAGCAACAAAAACTACCCAAACCTGGCTTCAAATTACAATAGCGGACTTTCAGAAAATAGCCTCCCCCTGCCCACCGATACAAATCCACAAAATCTGAATAAATCTTCATTCCCTTCTCTCCCGGTCCTCTCTCTTTCCCCCACCTCTCTCTGCATAAATCCAGATGCGGTTGATTCCCCCTCCGAACTGCATCTACCACTGCCGTTCTTATTGCGTCATTTTTTATTTTAATTTTTTTAAAAAAGAAATCAGTACCTCTCGAGTTTAAACTCTTCCAACAAAAATGGCAAGCTTCATACACTCTATAATACGCCAGAAGACACACACTCGGGTGAGAAGAGAAACCCAGAAGGATGAAACGGGGAAAGATGGCTTGGAGGTTGGGGGAGAAACAAACTTTTTGTGTGCGCGCGCGTTTTATTTTGGATGGATAGACCGGTTGGTAGTTTTGATTTGCAGCCGCTCACGCAGGGAGGAACAACAGTAAGCTGTGCCAACTGAATGATGATGATGGAAATAATTAATAAGCAATAAAATAATAATAATAATAATAATAATAATAATAATAATAATAATAATAATAATAATAATATAAATAAACCAGGCGGCCGGTGGCCAGAGGAAAAGAAGGAAGCGTTTGTTGGTTGGTTAAGGTCCATGGCTTTGTGGCTCGGTAGGGCTGTCCATTTATTCCGCTCCCTGTTGCCGTCGAGCAACATCTATAGAGATCTATATAGATATAGCTATAGATATATGTATGTGATCTATGGTCTTTGGTGCACCTTGCGTTCTCAGTGCCCCGCCGAGTACTTCATGCGCTTCTGCTTCTGCCTCTGGTTGCAGAACCAGACGCGCACGACGTTCTTCTTGAGCTCCAGCTTGTCGGCGATGGCGGCGATCTTCTCGGACGACGGGCGCGGCTGCAGCGCGAAGTAAGCTTCCAGCGAGCGCTTCTCGGGCGCCGCGATGGACGTGCGCTTGCGCTTGCGCTCGGCGCCGCGCAACAGCTCGGCCTGTGCGCTCCTCTCGCGACAGGCGGCCTCGGCCTCGTCGAGCCACGCTTGCAAAACGGGCTTGAGCGCAATCATGTTGTTGTGCGACAGCGTGAGCGACTCGAAGCGGCAGATGGTGCTCTGGCTCAGCGAGCCGACGCCGGGCAGCTTCAGGCTGGCCAGCGCCGCGCCCACATCGGCTTGGGTCACGCCCAGCTTGATGCGCCGCTGCTTGAAGCGCTCGGCGAACGCCTCCAGCTCGCGAGGGTCCGACTCCACGTCGCCCAGGCAAGGCAAACCCGCGTGGGGAGCCGGCACCGGGGCCGTCGAGGGAGGCGGCGGCGGAGGAGCGTGGGCCATGCTCGCCATGGCTTGGTGGAGGTGGCCCATGGCTGCGCCCAGGTGTGGGTGCGCGTGAGGGTGCATGGGGCCGGCCAGCACCGCGCCCGGCTCGGGGCCGCCCAGCAGCGCGGGAGAGAGGTGCTCCAGGAGGTCTCCGCCGTCGAGGCTTTGGTGCTGCGCCCCGGCGTGGTGGTGCGGGTGGGGATGGTGCGGGTGATGGTGAGGATGTTGCGCGTGGTGGTGGTGATGGTGGTGCGAGGGCGCCGAGATGGCCACGGGGGGCGAGGAGCTGGACGCCGCCGACGTGCAGGGGACGCTGCTCATGGTATGGTAGGTGGCGTCGGGTTTGAAAGGATGGCTCTTGCCGTGCGAGACCAGGTCCACCGCCGCCAGAGCTTCCGCGCGGGCCAGCAGACTCTCATCAAAGCTCCCGAATATATTGCCCTGCAGCTGCAAGCAAGAACGCGCAGAGCGCCGTCAGTGGGGAATACCGTCAAGTCGGCATTCAAACACATTTTCTCTCTCTCAAGCACAGAGATTCCTCTTCTCAAAGCTCAGGTCATAAAAATTAATATGAAGGCGCAAGATGCTTTGCTGGAACAGACATGTGGATCAGAGAGAGGGAGGGGGAGAGGGAGAGAGGGAGAGGGAGAGAGATTGTGCAGGAGACATGAAAAAAACATTAAGCCGGGCCTGTCAGAAAATGTGCCTTCGAGCAGTCGCGAGGCTCCGTCTACGTACCTGCGGGGCTGGCAGGCACACGCGGCGCATCGCCTCCGAGCTGGAGTGCAGGCTGGCGAACTTGGCTTCCTGCAGGGCAGGGTGCACGCCGAAAGGCGCCTTGGCGTTCATGCCCAGCATCTTGGCGCACCTGGCCGGGACGCGGCGTCGGGCATCGAGGCCGCCTTGGTTCTCTGGCGGGCGCCTGTCAAAGTGAGCGGTGCTCAAGGACAACGCTTCCCTTGCCACGGCGCTGCGCCTCGGCCCCCCCCGCCCCGCGCCTGCTTCCACCTCGGCTTCTTCACTCATCTTACAAGCCTTGCCTGCCATGGGACCAGCACCCTGTGCGCACGCGTGCTGCTGCTAGTGCTGGTGCCGGCCAAGAGGGAAGGGGGGGGGGAGCCCCAGGGATGGGAGCCAAGCAGGAGGAGAGCAGGGGGTCCCCAGCTAAGGCGCTGGGAAGGATCCTGCCAAAAGGCATTTTTTAAAAGGCCGCCCTGTCGGCTCTGACGGGGATTCCTTTCTGGCAGCGCGTTAAGAGGCCGGAGAACTGGCCAGGACGAAGAAAGCAGCTAAATGCGCACCGTCCCAAGGCGACAAACCTGGCCAGTTGTGGCGCTCCGTACGTTTTTTTCCAGCTCCAAAGGGGCTCGGGCCCGAGTTTCAAATCAGAGAATTGTAGAGTTGGGAGCCTGAGGGTCATCTAGTCCAACCCTCTGCAATGCCGGAATATGCATCTGTCCCATACAGAGATCCAACCTGCAACCTTGGCGTTATCATCACTTTGCAGTCTAGGCAACTGAGCTATTCTCTTTTTTACAACAGCAGAATAATAATAATTTGAAGGCTTGGAAAAGAACCGCGTCTTTTGCAAGATCTGCTGGATGAGCCTATTATATATAACGGATATATTATAACATAGCTTTCCTCCCAGGCAACATACATGGGTTACGCCTCTCTTTTATCTTCACAACTACAACAGGTAAGGTTCGGCAGAGAGACAGACAGACACCAGACCAGGATCAAATTCTGGCCTAGTGGGGATTTGAAGCCTCCCCAAGACTACTCTGATACTCTAATCACTACACACAGAAGAGAATTTACCCTGGAATAACGAACATCCCTTTGTTAAATCACGTGCACACCTCGCCCCATTGCCTCTACATGCATACCTTGGCTCTGCACCCCAAGTCCTAATAAATAAACACTTTCTCTTGCTCATCTACGTCATGGGCGTATCCAGGATTCTTGGGGGGAGGGCAGGACTTTGTTGGGGGTCAGAACTCATGCAATTGGTCAGTCAGTTAAGCATTTCTATTGTTTTACTTGATCTAGGGGGCAGCTGCCCCCCCATCCCCCCACACTACCAGTGCCCATATTTCTTTCATGAAGGTGGGACCTGTTTGCACAAAATTTGACTCAGGTCCAAGGAAATCTCTACTCATCTAGGGCCCTGCCGGTTCTTCTCCCCAGCCGCAAAAAAATGCCTATGGGTTCCAGATGTTTTCTATCTCCTGGGTGTCATAATCTGAATCTATTAAATGCATTGATCTTAAATGCTTTTTTTGTTTCTTTTTTTCTTTTTCTTTTTTGACAGCTGCACAAATCTCTGATTCTTTTAATGAAGGATAAAGTATGTTTAGTGCTTCTCTTCGGTCGGTTTCTAAAAACCTAGCAGTGCAGAAACTCTTTCCTTGAACGGTAGGTAGACTTTCCTGCGATGACTTGTGTGGCTGCTTAGCTGGGGAAACACCTCGCAGAGAAAAATACCTCCTGAAAATGGGCCGATGGGAAAGACCTGTTAGTAGGGGTTGGTTAACAAGGGTTGTTGACCGATTATGGGGAACTTATGCAACTGTGTACACAAGCACTGTGGGACAGGTTAGGTCAACCTAGAAAAGAACTTGTCTGCTCTTCCTTCCCCTTGACCACGCATCATTGTCCCACCACCAAAACCCTGGCTCTGAGCCTTCTTCCTCTGGGGGTTCCCATGGGATTCCCAACTGGTGCTTCCCAGCCAGTCCCTGACACACATAGCCATCATGGCTAGGAGTAATGGATAACCTTATACATGAGGATTTGTATAATCCTCTCTTAAAAGCATCCCAGTAGGTATCCAGCCAACTACTACAACCTGCGGGAACCTGCTTTGCCCAGGAACTTCTAGTCTCTGCCCCATTAGAGCTTGGAAGCAGGGAGGGAGAATCTTCATCACCTCTTTGTTGTGAAGGGGATCTAGTTCTCCCTCCTGGCTAACAAAAGCTGTCCAAATTTTCTCCCATCTGTCTCATTCCTGGAACTGTGTGGCAAGCGAGCACAGCAGAGTAACGCAACAGGTGCCCCAGGTTAGAGCAGCCACATGTTCAGAGCTGCCGCCAGCGCAAAGGGAAGCATCTCACAGCCAGCACAGGGCACCACAAGGGAAGGAACCACAAAGTATTTGGGGCAGGGGGGGAGGAGAAGAGGAACACAGTCTGATTCCAGGCTGGAGGAATTCATGTGGTTTGTAAGGGGGCACTCTCAGGCACCCCCTCTCAGTTGTGCACTCCCAGATGTACAGCCAGGATCAGCTACTAGAGGCCACACAGCCAAACCCAACCCTTTACCACACAATTCCTAGGAGTATCAGCTGCCCCCGCAGTTTCCATCCAGGAGGCAGAAGCAGTGCTTGGTGAGGAGCAGTGATGGGGGGGGGGGCAACAGGGTGCTGTCATTCCACCTTTGGGATCCATGGGTGCAGCTCTTGCCACTTGCCCTCTGGCTGAGGTGAGGGTAGCCAATGGCTCTCAAACCCTCAATGAGTTTGGGAATATCCCCTGCTTGTGAAGACAGGCTCCAGCAGATTGAAAGGACAAGACCAATAGTGGGTCTAATGGTCAAGAAGGAGGTTTCTGCATGTGCTGTAGGGGGAAGTGAGAGGCAGATGAGCCTTGTCAATCTGAGAGGTTAGCCTATCTAGGAGAATGAAAAATCAGATACCAAACCTCTGTTGCCTTGAGAGATATCTTCAGGAGAAAAAAAGTCTAAGGAGTAAACCCTACACAGATTTGGAGTGGAGTCCCTAAGATGGTTGGATGACGTCTTGTACACCTCCCTCTGGCAACTCCTGCAGCCAAGTTGGTGCTAAATATGTTGCTCTGGTTTCCTTTGGACCACATCAGTGAGGCTGAGCAACCCAGGACCTCCATACACGCTGCCCAGGCTTGCACCCTGGTGCTGCTAATGCAGTGGTTTGACTTCATCCCCAGAGGTGCACTCCATTATCTCTAGAGACAAACAGATGCCAGTAATGACTGAAGCATCTCTGGTTAATGTAAGAGTGTACAATCTCCTCTCTCCTCCCCCTGCACACTGTTCTGGAGGTTCTCCTGAGCCAATTTTGGGGGTGGGGTGGAAAACAGGCATGCAGGGACATGCGGAAGGCGGAGAGGGCAAAAGCCCCATTGCACTTTCCCTTTCACTGACAGCACTCATTAGTTTAATCCTGCCCCATGTATGCCACCTATAGAAACAAAGAAATAAAACAATCCATTCATACTAATTCATCCCAGAGGTTTTTTTTTTAATGTTCTTGTAGTGGGGTTGCCCAATCTTAAATTGTCACCACCAGCAACAAGGACAGGGGAACATGTGTCTCTCCAGATACTCCAGGAGTACAATTCTCATTATTCCTGACTATGGGCTATGCTGGCCAAGGCTGATGGGAGCAGGAGTCCTACAACATCTGGAGATTCACAGGTTTCCTCTCCCTGACATAGCATTTCCAGTTACTAAAAACTGGAGGAATATCTAGCGGTCCATTCTCCATCCCAGTTCTCACTCTGTTGCCTGCTCAGGCCTCTGTGGAGACAGGACATGGATCACAACCAGCCATGCTATCCAGCAAAATCCAGGAAGGAGCCGAGTATAATTGGCCGCCTGCCTGCCTTCTTTCCAGAAACATATTAGCTGCTCTTCAGCTGAAGCTCTTGGAGAAGCTTACCAAATGTGGAATCATGTACAGTAAAATATACTGAAACAGGAAACAACAGCAATAAAATCCCAGCATAAAATTAATGTAACTAACATAGTGTTAAAAGACCCAGGCAATCTTAAAACACTATTTGCCTGGTGCTGTTAACGAGGGGGAAAAAACATTTTTCACCCTGAGGGCCACATTCCCTTATGGAGGCGACATACCAGTTGTGAGAGGAGCCAGTGGCAAAAGTGGACAGAGCCACAAAGGTAAAGTTTATCTTGGTTACAGTAGGCTAGTTTCTACACACACACACACACACACACACAGAGAGAGAGAGCGAGAGAGAGAGAGAGAGAGAGAGAGAGAGAGAGCGCAAGCGAGCTCTCCTCTATCCAAGAGGCCTAAACCTTCATCAGTTTTTACTGCTCAACCAAATACAGGTTATAGCCCCTCATCATCACAAGGAAACAAACAGGTCTCAAAAACATATTATGACACATATGATCAAATCATTATAATACACAAAGAGGCCTTATCAGAGTTCAAGGAGACATTCAAGCCAGGCAAAAGATACCCAGGGTGGGAAGCAGGACCAGTGAGGGGTCTGGGGAGATTTTCAAAAGCCAGACAAAGAGGCCTTGGTAAGGATTACGGGATGGGGCGGTCACCTCTCCACAGTGAGTCCAGCAGCATCTCTCTGTTCTCTGCTGGTACAGGGCCATTAAAGCACTACCTCCCTGCCTTCTTTCCCCCTTTAAATTCCTTAGATCTGCTGGCAACATGACAAGGCAGCCCAAGGAGCAGAGGGCCTGATGACAAGACTGCAGCATGCCATCACTTCCCATCAAGCCTTAGAGCCAGGCAATTGGAAGTGGAACATGAACTAGGCTTTGAAAGGCAAAAGGCAGAGAGCGAGCGAGAGAGAGCTTTCTCCCAACAGGGGGGGAATCAGTGTGTTGTTGCATAGCTCCATGCCTTGATTTATGATAAAAAATTTAAAGGAAATCATTTATATTTCAAAGGGCCTAAATAGCTGCATGAAAGTTTTATCTAAAGTAGCACTGTATTTACAGACGGCCCTACCATGCTAGAGGTAATTAATAGATGGATAAATGGCAGGCCATTGTCTTTTTGCTTAACCCTCCTGCTATTTGGAACTTGTGAGTTAAAGTAAATAAATAAAAGGGGAAATGTAGGATTGCATACAAGAGCCCTTAGCAATGGGTTTCTCCTGCTCAGCCAGCCGCTGACAGCTATTCAGATAATGAAACTGACACTTGATCTTCAGTTTCATGCACAAGGAATTAAAATGTCCCTTTGACTAAGATTACTGGGGCTGGGGCATAAGATGAGAGGCCATTTTAATAAAGCATATTTTTATAGGGGTCTCAAAAACAAGGCACTGTTTTAAAGACACATTCCAGATAAACACTGAAGCCTCAGATATGATATTCACATGGAACAAATCTCTTGTCAGTCACTCTTTGTTTTCTGATAAGAATTCCACCCAAGTGCTTCCTGCCTCCCTGAATGAATGAATGAATGAATTTATGAATTTTGGCTTGACTGATTTTCTTTTTAGGCATGGACTGCTCCATCTAACTGAGCTGACTCTTTATTGCATGAGGTTTAAAAAATCAAATCAAATCAAACCTTTGTGGCTCCGTCTGGTTTGTCTAAACCCCACAAACAGAAAAGTTCAAAACCATAAACAGGAACAAGTTAAAGACCCAGATGGCTGGCCATCAAGCAACTCTGTTCACATGAATAAAAGGAAAGCTGCAACCAACTTGAGAGATCATTCTCCTCCCAGTAAATTATTGATGGTCTTTCTGGAGGGAGGAGATGGAGAAGGAGGAGGAAATAAACAACACCCTGACAATGCTCCAGTGAACTCACTCCAAACACAAAATTATATGAAAAGTTTATGGATCTTTTCACGTGAATCATTTTATTATCTGACCCAGTTCAGAGATTAGGAGGAAACAGGCAGTTGTATAATGGAAGACTCTCTTTATAGTTAAACTTTACAACTAAGGAAACAACAAAACGTGGGACCCAGAATATTTTGCCTCATAGTTCAAAGTGTATAGCATTGACATGATTTCTCTTTCCATGTGTCAGGCACACATTATACATCCTGTTCAAGCAATCAGATGCATTAAATCATCTTAGTTGTTTTGCCTGACCCAATATCCTACTGCTCTTGATGTGCTCTAGGGGCCAGTTTGGTTCCTAAACTGGGCACTTTGGTACTGTTGCAGGTAACTGAATATCTGAAACATCAGATATTCACTTGAGCCAGCTATCCATGCTGGTCCTACCTGGGCCAGCAAAAAGGCCAAGGGAAAATTTATATGCCAAATCCCATATAAGGGGTCAGAGTGAGTCTAAGCTGAAGGCCAGGCAGAACAGTTTTGTCTTGCAGGCCCTGCGGAAAGATGTCAAATCCTGCAGGGCCCTAGTCTCTTGTGGCAGAGCATTCCACCAAGTCGGGGCCAGTGCTGAAAAGGCCCTGGCCCTAGCTGAAACCAATCTAACCTCATTGAGGCTCGGTACCTCCAAAATGTTGTTATTTATAGACCTTAAGGTCCTCCGTGGGGCATACCAGGAGAGACGGTCCTATCTTTCCTAACCTAAAGAATTTTACTACACCTTGCCACCTTACAGATTCTCTGCAACCAGCTGCATGAGCAGAATTTTCAAGAAGATAAAATTTCATTATGAACTTTGGATCAATTGGTTTGCTGGTGGTGTGGTGCACTTGGGTAGGTTTGCTGAGAGTAATTCCAAAAGATTTCAATGAGGCTTACTTCCAAGCAAGTATGCATAGGGTTGTAGCCTAAAAAAACACTTTCCACAAATGTTTATGTTTCTGGTGCCTTCATATATACAGGGTGATTCATAATGAAGTATACAGTCAACGCACTATAAAAAAGAAGAATGTAATATGTCTTATGTTACCTGTAACAGAATTGTAGGGGAATGTTTAAAGTTTTCCTGTTCAGGGAATGTTTCCTGTTCAGGGAAGTTTTTAATCTGTGATATTTTACTGTATTTTTGGTTTCTATGGAAGCCGCCCAGAGTGGCTGGGGAAACCCAGCCAGATGGGTGGGGTACAAATAATAAATTATTATTATTATTATTATTATTATTATTGAAACAGTCACAGATGTTCTATGTGTGCACCCTTTGTCACACAACACATATCGAACCCACAATCCATTTCTGCCCCAATGCAACTCATTCTCCACGTTGATTTTCCTGGGCTTCATCGAATGGCTGTGCAAACACTATCAACTTCTTCCAATACACATGGTCATCCAGGACTTCTAAGTTTGCACCACCCGTAGTTTCAAATTTTTTATGCCAATCGTAGATACATTTTCTGCTTAGAGGTTTTTTTTCCAAACCACTTCTACAGCCCTGCCGCTTGTGCCAGAGAGGTAAGCAGGCAGGAAATAAACTGCAGTGGACTTGACACAGGATCTAGTGGATCCTAGGCATTCCAGGTGGTGGGGGCTGAGGGGTCTTCAGGCCCCCCCATTTTTCAAGCAGGGGTTGGGCTCCCCTAAAACCCTGTGGCCCGCTCTGCCTCCTCTCCACCAATATCACAAGGGGAGGAGGAGGCAGAGTGTAGAGCCCAGCTCTGTGCCCCCCACTCCCCACCCAGTGTACGAGCACCTGGACACCTGTGTGTCCCGACCTGGCGAGCGAGTCAGCGCACTAGGTGGGGGCAGGATGCATCACATGATGTGTAATGTGACACGTCACCTGATGCGTCCCTGCAATGTGGGGGGCAAGTCGGCACCCTTGGTGGATCCTGTGCCAGTCCGGCCTTGCCTCTCCCTGTCTCTAATGTGCCCTGTTTAGGGGAGTTCTACTGGCTACTGCTGGTGAGGAAAGTCACCATTGGTAGCTTCCTCCCACCTACTTCTCGGGCAGGCACATTGGAGTGCTTCTCCATAGTGGGGCTTCCCTACCAGTGGCAAAGGCATACCTCCACTCCATCCAAAACTTGTTCAGCTGGATGTATTAGGAGTTGGATTACTCTGTGAGTTACCCATTCAAGGGTGAAAACCCTATTCAGAAGCACATCCAACCACCTTGGATTCTCCTTCCTGGGAGATTTTCCTGAATATTCTGAATTGACACCTCCAGGGCTCACCTTAGCCATGGGATATCTTGCATTACCACTGGAGTACCTTACTTCTGGTGTGTCTTCCAGATCATGTGGGGGTTGGTCCTGAAAAAAGCACCTGCAAAGGTGTTACATAATTAATGGGTGCCCCCTTAGTATCCATTTAGTATCTGTTTCATGCTCTGAATAACCCTTCAGTATGCCTACTAATTGCATTTTTACTTTTTCCCTGATTTCCCCTGCCCAAGTTTCTCAGGAAAGATATTCAGGTTGAATTATAATGTGACTGTTTGCTGGTAGATGTGGCTTTTCATAAGCATTCCCTAAGTTCCATCCACAGGACTCTGCCGTTTGTCTAACTTTTCCTTCTCCTGGACTACGAAGTTTTGCCATGTGTGGGCAGCTTGGTCAGGTATCCCCTGTAGCTTAGCAACTTTCCTCTTGCTTTGTTAAACTAGGCTGTTCAATCTCCTTAATGAATAAGAGAATCAAGCCAGGTAATTGATGCTTGGCTATTTAGCTGATGAATAATTGACCATCTGGGTAACACTAGACATTTCCTCGATCAGATTGGACAATGGAAGAGCCATGTCATCTCCTGTGCGGAGCTTCTCTCTAGTGTCAATGAAAGTGCTTTTCAAATACAGTGGTAAAAGACATTGCAATGGCTTTAAAAAAAGCCACTAGCTATTTCTTGGGGAGAAGAATAATTTTTGGAGGCTACTTAGGTCATTTCTTATATTTATGTATACCTAAACCAAGGACATTAATGTTGCACCTTGCTTTGTATTTGCACTGTATTTAAGAGTATGGTGCACAGGGCGGGTTTTGTTTTGATCGTATTTCTGGTCTGTTCACTGCAATAAATTGATGGTGATGATGATAAAAATATGAGAAAGGCAGTCAAAAGAAAATAATAAGGTTAAGCAGAATGGATAAAACCAGCTAGATTAAAACCAATTTACACTAAATGCTGGAATGCCCAGGCCGACAAAAACAACAACAATAGATGCTGGAAAGTTGGTGCAGGGCAAATTTCCCATAGGAAACATTCTATTTTCTCACAGATTGGTGGACATTTTGCTGATTTGTCAGTAACATTCCAAGCCCATTTTTTCAGTAAGAATGAATTAAATATATCTGGCAGGAAACAATATATATAGTCCAATGACTTAAAAAAAGAAAAAATCAACAAGAAGGAAAATGTGGGACATGTAGTTGAATCAAAGATCCCCGAAAGAATCTTGTTGATACGACAAAAGTTTCCAGTAAATACCCAACTTTGTCAGCATTATTGATTGGTTCTGGCAATACACGTTCATGCTTCATATTATTCAACTGTTGCTGCTGAAACAGATCAATGGGCAGTGTGAGCAGCAGTAAGTTTTCACCAGCCGTTGAACACTATATTTTGTTTTCACTTTCTCCGTGATGGAGCTAGCCTGTAATTCACTTTGCTGTGAATGACAAAATATTTATTCAAATTCCACTGTGGTTTGCTGCTTTTAGTGCAACTCATTGGCTGGAATCTTATTCGCCTTTGGCTTTGTGTAGACATTTTATTTTCAACTTGTTAATCAGATATAATGTAGAAAGCACCTTTTTTCAAATCACCGAGACTATACTGAAATAGAGACTTGTGTCCAATAAAGGATCATAGACATAAAATGGTTTCTTTTAATCTTCTAACAAAATGTTTTATTAATGATTTTGTTTTTAATTGAATGTTTCACCCAAACCTAATCTGTAGAGGGGTGTGGACTGCTGACAACTATCAGGAACAACCAAAGAAAGGAAGAGATTCTTCCAAACGAAAAAGAAGTGTTATACTTCCTATTCCCCGGCTTGGATCCTAAGTGGCTTCTGCCTTGTTGGGAGGCAGTCTGAAACAGCAGTCTGAAACACAACAGTTGGAGTCGAATATCACCCAGAGGGTCATAGGTTTCCCATTCTTGCTTTATTGCCTGTACTCAACCGTGCTTGTGATGAATGGGTCCTCTGCAACAGGCGCGCCGAGTTGCGCCCAACATTTTTTTTTTTTTTGGGGGGGGGAATGTCACATGTGCATGATGTCACACGCATGACACCTCCCCCCCCCAACCAACCCAGCCAGACATCCACCGGGTGCATTTTCTGGAGGGGGCGACCAGGCGCCCTCTCCCTCCAACAAACTCCCATCGAAGCCTGGCTTAAGCGTGTGAGGGAGCTTCCTCAGAGTGAAGAGTTGGCGGCAGAGAGCTGCCGCCCTTCTCCTCAACTGGGCTGCAAGCACACAGCTCTTCCGCAGCAGAAAGAGGCTGCTGGCTGGGGCAGAGAGAGGCTGCGGTGTGCGAGGCGCCTAGCTGCGGCGGCTCTGTCCCCGGGTCAGGCCTGACCCAAGGGGCGGAGACAGGCTGCGGCGCGCAAGGGATTGGGCGCACGGATTGGTTCACCCTTGCGCGTCCCGCCCGGCTGCCGAGCACTCAATATTGGGGAGGCTGAGCTCCGTGCCCCAAAATATTGAGGTGGCTGAA
The DNA here is from genome assembly GCF_965113315.1 of Podarcis vaucheri. NCBI lineage: Eukaryota > Metazoa > Chordata > Lepidosauria > Squamata > Lacertidae > Podarcis > Podarcis vaucheri. Next base: position 58,515,626 of record NC_138760.1, read on the forward strand.
GCCCCCTCCGCCCCATATACTGGGCGTCGCTGCTCTGCAATGTTGCTGTGAGTACAGAGGGCTTCTCCACTCTTTCCATGCTTTAAAGCTCTGCGTCCAAGCACACTTTTTTTGCTCCAGAGCTGTGGAAACCAGCACTTTAAAGCTCAATCGGAGCAAACAGCAATCCACGGAAAACCCGAGTCGATGTTTGCTCTGACTGAGCGCTAAAGAGCGGGTCTTGTGGAAAAGGCTCTGGAGCAAACAACAAGTTTGTTTTTCTGAGATGGTGCTTTTAAGCGCAGACCTGTGCCTGGAAAGATCTTTTGCAAGGCAAAAGATAAGGGCATCTAAGCCATAAGTGCCAATTTTTGCATCACATTACTAAATATTCCAAAGGGGTATCTTGTGATAGGGAGAGCTGCAGCATATGGTTGTGGCATATTTAGATAGCCGTTTTGCTCCAGAAGCCTGGCAAATCTGGGTACTTAAAAAAAGTGACAACCCACAAGCAGACTACATGAATCCTTCGCATGTTGTCACTTGCCCTTCCTGACCCACATTCACTAGAAACCAATATCCAAACAGCCGCGTATTGGACCTGCAGCTCAGAAACATGACTAGCATTAGTGTTTGGATTTGCCTGCTTCTTAACATCAGTAATCACTGAAACCTTCATTAAACTTTGAATGCAAAACGTAACAACCAAAGTGGGAGGACAAAAACCCCAACATGTCAGCTGAAATTAGAACAATCTCTTTCCATTTGCATTCCCTCCCAGTTTGTAATTAATTGTAAAGCCAAACAGAATAGTGGTGTGCTTGACTTTGGGGGAGAATAAGCAGTTGCACATTGGCCAAAAAGACGTGCGTGGTTCATCACATGCTTGCTGAAATCCCATGTACGGTGTCAGAGCTGACAAGCCATGGCTTCCTGTGCCATTTTAACTATGTTTTATTAAGGAGTGGGACCCGCTGGGCCTTGTAGCTGGCACAGCTTCCTTCTCGCATACCAGCTGAATTCCCACCACTGCCTCAGACACTCTCTAGCTGGATGCATTACATGGTATTTTTAGAAGCCCTGCGTGCCATCTTCTGTCACATGTCTCTCGAGATTTTTCCACTGTTTTTCACCCATCCATCAAAGATATATCCTGTTGTTTTGTGCGGGTTTCAGCACTTGGGGAAGGAAGCAGGGAGGTCTTAGAACATGCTGCATTGTTAAACAGGGCAGCTGAAATGAAGCAAGATGTGCACATGCTACATGTTATGACAGAAAATATCTAGGGGTGGCTTTCAGCCGCTTGCTCCCTGCAACAAAATGCCCAAGAAATTCAACACCTCAAGCCATAGTGGTCTGTTTGCTTGCTCCCAGTTTTGGCCTCAACGTTCAATTCTACTCCTCCTGCATCACGCAACCTTCTCTGACAACAGGTTTGTACTGAGCATGCGCAGGGGACACCCTTATGACTGCATAACATTGGCCACAAAAATGCCTTTTAATAAAAACTGTAAGCATGTTCTACAACTCATGGATTATGGCACATTACTAGAGATGCTCTCATGGGCTTCAGAAAACAATTTCCCCAAAGGCAAACATAGAAATCATTACCCCCCCCCTCCAGCAAAGTCTATGGTAGGAAAACATACATCACTTGTCAGCTTCTCGAGATCATTCACCACAGCTTTAATTCATAAAAAACCAAGCCATTTCTCATAGTTTTTGGTGGTAGCTGGTGCCCACTGGGCTGGTGTAGTGGGATCAGGACCACCAACAGGAGCCAGAGCGAGAGCCAATAACAGGTAGAGCTAACTCATTCAAGGTGTGCCCCAAGCCTCCACCCTACTAAGTTCAGAAAGTGTTGCTAAGCCCTGGACTGGTTGTAAGAAGGCAGACAGGTATGGGCTGGATGAGGGGTGTCCCATTCCTTACCCTCCAACATTTCTCTGATGAAAATAGGGACGTCCTAAGGAAAAGAGGGACATTCTGGGATCAAATCAGAAAATGGGACGTCTTCTGTAAATCTGGGACTGTCCCTGAAAAATAAGGACAATTGGAGGGTCTGCCATCTGCCCTAATGGATCAGCTTCCACTAATCCTTTCTACCCCAAGTTAAGCATGAGCCTAAATTTAAGAATTTATCTCTCTTAGATTGCTGAGCTTCAAATCTGCCTGTTGAATCACTTTCTAATGATAAGTCACAGAATCTAGTCCTCACCCACAATTTCTTATTATCACCCTTAAAATAAATGAATATGTATATGGAGGGAGTGCGGGTGTAAGATTTAAATAATATATAATATAGGACTGCAAAATGTCTTATTTAAATATGTACATCATTTTCTGTATGTGTCCTGTCTCTCTCACACCCACAAACCCTCCACAAAGATATACTTCACAACAAACATTTTGAAAGCTGGAAAGTTCTGTGAAACCCCAAAGCTATGATGGTCTAATAAAAGGCAGCATCTTTGAAACATGGCTGTCACCTAAATACTAAATCATTTCAAATAAACTGCCATGCGAATGCAACCACAGTGAGCTCTTTGGAAGAAGCATGGGATTCAAGCACAGCAGATAGACAGAGAGATAGACAGACAGACAAACATACATACATACATATATAGCCTATGACTAAGTAATGAAGGAAAGAATTCGGGAAAGCCTTTCAAACAAAAGGTGTACTTTGAGCACAAGAAGAGTAGCATCGGCACAGAGTATAACCCTCGCTGCTTATGAAATGGATTTCAAATGTTCAAGGCCTGCTCTCTTCAAAAACTGTTCCTTATCTTTCCCTGACCTGTGAATAACCCAAAGTCACTCTAAAATGTGAATCCAGAAAGTGGATGGAACTGTTGTTTGACATATTTTTGGCCACAGGAGACCATACCAGGAGTACATTATAGTGGCTCGACTCCAAATAATTTTCACATGAATTACTAAAGTGCCATAAATGTATAATTTATTAGCATTTAAATAAATCACAGAGACCATGAGTGCTTTAAAGTTATCAGCATAAAGATGCACAGAATACCAAATTATAATTACTTAAAAAAGGTTCTTCAGTACAATAACCTCATGTGTACTATATTGCATGTTCAAAACAAGATGAGCAGAGTTAAGCACCAAGATGATCATAGCCATTTTCAGACTGTGCTCTGGAGAAGCCTTGATAAAGTTTATCGGGAGATATTCAGTGAGCAGATAAGGTCATGGCAGGCAAACTTCTCTGGAAGGTGGTTCACTCACTACAAGCTGCCAGTGCTGCAGTTAAGTTAAATATTTGTAGACCAGGGCGGGGAAAGAACTTGCGGCCCTCCAGAGTTGTTGTTGGGCTCCACTTTTCTTTCATCCCAGCCAGCATGACCAATGGTCAGGGATTATTGGAGTTGTAGCCTAACATCACCTAGACATTCCCTACTGAGTGGTCACCTGAGGGGGTGTGTGAGAAAATGAGCTATTGCTTTATCTTGCTAGAAAAAACAACAACTGGGAAAGACGCAATCCACCTAGTCTAATTCTGTCGCTTACCCCGTTTTCACAGCCAAAACTCAAAGGACAAAAATGACCCATGTGAAGAGCAACTTAGTTTATTCACTTTGACATCCTTCCTTCAAATCACTGTGGTTGGAGTGCACTGGGAAGATTATTCAATCAATCAATCAATCAATCAATCAATCATTGCATTTGTTTGCTGACCTTTTAAAGTTAAAACTATGCTCGCTCGAGGCGGCTTGCAACATGTAAAAAAATTACATAACTACAACCATAACTAAAGTAGTCATAAACAATCATTGAAACATCAAAAAATACACAACCAATTTGAATGATGAATCATGAGATTCAAAATAAAGATACGAAAAATTAACGTCAACAACACCAACAACCCCCACCCACTTTTAATCACTGTGATTAAAAACTGGACCTGTCCATCAAAACAAAAGACCCTGCCCCAATTCTTTCACCCCACGTCTCCTGACTAATTTCTCAGAAAAGAGGGATGGGGGCGGTCATGTGCTTGACATTTTGGAAATGCTGAAGCATCAGAGCTACTCCAAAGTTGAGGATTCCCTGATTCACCCTGATGTGCCTTGTTAACAATGCAATGCAATTTGGGAATGTGAGAGTCTGCCTTGAATCATCCCAATTTACCTGGTTATTTGGAATACACAAAGAGCCGATGCACATCCCTAGAATACGCTGTCTGTCTTGAGAAGTGCCTTGCTGATGAGAGCTTTCAAATAATTGTGGCCAATTGCACAACTTAAGTAACGTCCACACCATACTTTTAATTCACTCCTACACTACTTTTAACAGTCGTGGCTTCCCCCAAAGAATCCTGGGAAGTGTAGTTTGTTAAGAGTACTGGGAAGCAAAGCTCTGTGGGGGGATAAACTACAGTTCCCAGGATCCTTTGAGGGCATCTGTGACTGTTAAAGTGACATAAGCCTCTCTATGCAGCATTCTGAACCTTCAAAAGCTACGTATTTCATAATATGTTGGGATTCCAGTATGGCCTAGGTGCGGGTGTATCATAAATGCTCCTTTTTAATCTTTATGCAAACGTGCCCACAAATACACAAGGCTCTTGCTAAGCAACCTGGCTGTGACATTGATCTAGTAGTTCCCCAAAATTACACAAAAAAGAAAAAAGATTGAGGCACTTGCCTATCGATGCTGAAAGCATGGAGTATTGTTGGCGGGAGGATCCTGTGTTCTGAACACTGTGTCAAGGCAGCCCAGCTCAACATGCAACATCAGCCTTTTCTATCAAAACACTGCTACAAAGATATAAAATTGAAATCCTCAATAACTGAAAGAAATTTATGAATGTTTATTTTACAGTACGTCTAAATGGCTAGCTGAAAGAAAATAATGCAAACCGGTATGAGCAATGTCTAAAAAACTGAAAGATCATCATAATCTGTCTTGCTGCTGCAAAGGCGCATTTCAGTTTATATTGAAAACAAAATAAAATGGCCAAAAATATTATGAAGTGCATCACATTTCTTGGGCGGACATAGCTAGGGTCACAACAGATATTGCTTTTAAATATGTTTATCTGCAGATTAACATAAAGACTGTTCTGTAGAGTCTCCAATAAATGGGATTTGTTTTGTGCATTGCCCTCCTCCCAGGGGATCTGAGCTCAGATTCAGCTTGCAGATGAAGATGGATGAAGTTAACTCTGACAGACATAAATAATGCAGCCTGCTAGAAGTCACACTGTACCATAGCTAGGCGCACCTCCTTTCAGGGGAGGTGGGATACAGGTAGGAATGGATAGCTTTTTCCAAGTGCTCACTCAGAGAGGTTCACATCATTAACTTAGTTATGTTTATAATAACCCGGTATGGAAGATCATTACCCCCAAGATCCACATGGGAGAAAGAGCATGGCCATCACATAAAACCATTCACCATTTTTGTACTTTATTTTCTCATGTATTGCTTCTTCCAATACTTTTGGGTCTTGCTCGTGAGGATGGCAAGCTCTTGTACAGACAAGGCCTGAGAGCCAACTGACACACAATGCTGACCAGAGATCTTTTGCTGCTCAAAGCAGGGATGGGGTAGGACCCAGATAGCACCCATGGCCCATCTAGAGGGCCTTGAAGGCTTTTAAAGCAGAGGTTGGATGGTCATCTGTCATGTATGATCTGGCTGAGATTCCTGCATTGCAGGGCGTTGGGCTAGATGATCCTCAGGGTCTCTTCCACCTCTACAATTCAATGATTCCATGCCACATTGGGGTTTGTAAAAGCCTTTCAGAATTTCCCTCAGTTTTATAGAGAGCATGAAGACACATCATGCCCTCAGATTACAGATTCAGTTATGTAGTTAAAGTCTTTCTGCTCTCAGTAACAAAAAATTAAGGAATTCTTTACCACTGTTATGCAGGTATCGAAGTACTGAAGATTAGAAATAAAGGCCATTTGCGGTGGTGGATTAGAGCAAATTTAACATGTACATATTTCTCATTAATCTTCTACACAGAAAGATCTAGGCTGCATCGAACTTCTAAAAGTGTTCCCAACTGACAGGGCAGTTTTTCAGAAATAAAATTGTGGGGGGAGGGGATCTTTATACATGTAAAGGTGAATTTTTAGAGCAAAAGAAAACATATTATCACAAAAGCTCACAAGCTGCTTCAAGACCAGAATGGTAAATCATTCACAAGCACAGAATTTAATTTCTAACAGCCTAACAATGGCTCCCTGATAGTGCACTAGCATGGGCCAGCCTAATTTAGAAATTACTGTTCTTCCGTGTCTTAGCTCTTAAAAGGTATGGCCTAAAAACAGAGGAAGCAAATATTACTCAACCTAGCAGATCTAGCTTGCCTAGATGCAGAATTGTCTAGAAAATGTAGCTTACCTTGAGTTCAAAGATATATAGGCAAATCTGTTTTCATAAATTACTGATGTTTTCTTGCTTTTGCCGTGACGTGAATTTCAGAATAGTGAACAATATCCTTCAGTTGCTATTGTCCTAATACTTGATATCTTACTATCCCTCCCTCTATACCATCGTCATCAAGAGACCACCACCACCAGTTTTATTAGTTAAGTTGGAGGCAAACATGATTAAAAAGCACACTATTGGTTTTATCCATGTAATAAAAAGTGAGCTTTATGACTGTATTAATTTTATATTATTATTATTATTATTATTATTATTTGTAAGCTGCCTCCCAAACAAAACAAATTCATTGGAAAGGTGAGGTAAAATAAATAATTTTCCGGTTCAGAATAGTTAAGTTGGGGCAGGGCGGTTAAGTTGTCCAAGAATTTTCCTGAAGGTTCTGTCACAAAGCTGCTGTTTATCTCAAACTGCCCTTCCTGAGAGGAAATAGCAAAATTCTGAGGCAAGCATTCACATCTGTCACAGGCTTAACCAACCTGTATTACTTCAATAAAGATACCCAACATTTTACCACAAAACTGCACCTTCTCTCCAACTGCTTATGTCTATGCATATGAATATGTATACGAATGTATTTATTAACACACACTCTGTACCAAGCACTCACGCGAGTATACCTCGGAAGAAATGAAGCAATACAGCTCTTTTTCTGATTATAATTTTTTGGGAATGGCTATTTTTCCAAATTTCAATTCAATCTGTTTTATGCCTTTTTCGTTTGTAGTTTTACGCCATTCCATATTATTTCTTTATTGCAAAAAAGTCAACATGCATCTTAGAAATTCAGAGTGTAATCAATAAAACAAACATTACATGTATGAATTTAAATGTATAAACAGTTAGAAATCCAACAATATCTCCTAATATACTATTACACAAGTTCACAATCTTGTAAAAACTATAATACAAGTTTACTATACATTGAGAGGAATTTACCATTCCTTTTCACATGATTTTGTTAAAAACTGTTGAAGCATCTCCACTGTATGTGGGCGTATATTTTTTCAAATCAGTTTTCGGATGCTAGGCTTTTTTATGCTCAAGGATTTAAAACAAACCAACCAAAATTTTTATACCACAGTTTAATTGACAGCTTATATAGTAGAAGCATTAATATCTGTAGAGGTTGAGGGGGTGATTCACTGACCATTTACATTGTGGCATTCTTCTGGATTGCAATGGGATTACACACTAAGTGGTCAGTGAAGTGGTACTCCTTGTGTAGTAGCCTTTTATTTCAGATTGATTTATCATTCTCAAGTCACTTAGTAGGTATTATATTATGCTGCCCATCATAGCTTATGAATGCAGAAGTGACAATTCCACAGCAATAAAAAATGAAGTGTTACCAGAAGTTACCTGCCTAGAAACACAAATGGTATCCTACTAAGTTCTAATACACAACACAGGGAGATCCATAGCTATGTCAAAATGAAGGTCACTTTGAACTAGTTTTCCTTTCTCCTTTGTATTAAGTGAGTTACTACTATGCTGCCCATCACTTACATTCTCAGTAACGTAATAGTATGCTTTCAATACATGGGTTCAGGGGCACAACTCATTTTTGTGCTTCTGGCCTGAGAAATCACATTTAAGATGTCACCAGAGGATTTATGTAAGCCAACAAATATTTTAAAAGAAAAGAGAAGGGGGAAAAAATCCCCATTAAATAAATATTTTCCCCATGGCCCCTCATCTTTCTCGCTCCCCATGAAAAAAAAGCCAACACTCTGAGCAAGGACATCCATCCTGTTCTGAACAGTGTGCTAACAAAATGTTATTTTAAAACCATATGAAAAGGAATCCTATCCGGTCTACCTGTGCCAAAGGCTATTGAAATTTCTCTTACAGCTTCATTCACTCACTGTAATCTTCCGGATACAAAAATACAAGAATTCTTATGGAAATCTAGATGCTGGTAGTTTTAGTACACAAAAAAAGCAAAAATATTTACACAATTATACAGTTTTAAGAAAACCCTGTACAATATATATATATACACATATATAAATCCTTTGTTCCCTCTATCATTTGATTAAACTGTTCAGATTCAAGCATTTTGCTGCAATGGGTCAGTATATGTGATGGCCACATACTGAGTCACAGGCATTCCAAAGACATTGCAGGCAATGGGGGGAAGAGCAAGGCTTTGCCTGTTACGGTGTGCAATATTCGTGCTTTCTTCTTCTAACGTAATTCACTGAGATTAAACATTAGTCGGAATGTAGCAATAATCTAGAAAACAAAGGTCTTTGTGTAAAGGGCAAAAAACTGCTGACAAATTACACTCCTCTCCAAGTATGACTTGGAATTTAAATTGATACTACTTTGGACTTTACATACCACAACACACACAACAGTACCCAAAAGAATAGGAAGAACAGAGTGCTTGACTTTATGTAGCTAGCTGAGATCTAATGTAGTACTTCTGATACTTAAGAGAGGGTAAAGTACCATTTGCAGTAATACATTTTAATAGAAAACTTCAAAAATAATATTTTGTTTTTTTACTTGCTTGCATTAGTGTTCCAGTACCACAGGAGTTGAGAACAGTACTGTTTGCTCTGCTTCTTTGACTCTAACATTCAGAACGCTGTGGCGTAACATACTTTCCTATATAAAATGGCCCTACTGTGTACTGACATAGTACAGAGGCACCAAGTGTGTGTGTGTGTGTGTGTGTGTGTGTGTGTGTGTGTGTGGAATCTACAGGACAATGTGCTTAGGCTTAACAGAAGCAAGTGACACATGAGTTGAGTATGAAGATCTATTGCCCTGGAAAGCCAAAATAGTTTAATACGGTTTCTACCGCAATCTACCCCAGCTACTGTTAGGTGCTATAAAAAAAGTGGTGTGGGGGAAGGAAGGGAAAGCATAACCAAAAAGCATGGAAATAAAAAGCATCTAAGTTAATCAGTCTCTTTTCTTTTACCAAAGTTGCTCTCTTTAGAGTTAAGCACAATATTATTAGAAGTGATAAATCATTTTAATGATTTTTCTAAAAAAGACTTGGGGCTTTCTGTGTTAAAAAAAGAACAAGTTGCTTTGAATACTGTGGAGGCTTGACCTAAAAAGGTTAAAAAAAAAAAAGAGAGAGCTTATTTAGCTACAGAGGACAGAAAATGAACTCAAATGGCTGGACACTTTTAAAAGCACTTAGATGTATTTGCTTATACCAGCTATTCATCAAGCACTAACTGCTCTGTTCATTTTAATAGGATTCATGCAGGAGGTCCATGGATGCTCCATGAAAGTAAATGTGGAATTCACAGAGCAGTGGTAAGCTGCACCCAAAAAGTAGTAAGGCTGGACTATGTCTGAAGATCAGATTGAGAAGAACTGCCATATTAGACGAGAGTAGCTGTCATTGATGTGGACTTGTTTGAATGTGGAGATGGGCAGCATTGCCCTGTAATTCTGCTAGATAGCTGAATGGTATCATCCACAGTAAGATTAGGAGCAATTCTGGACAGGTGTGAAACTTACTCAAACTGAATAACTTGTCTGCCACCTAACTAAGGGACTTTTGAATTACCAAATTCCAGGAAATGTTGACATATAAATGAACTTCACAGAAAGCTCTCATCTCACACTCTACATTACTAAATAAAGCCTATAAAGCCATTGATAGCTTGAAAAAGGTCCATATTTTAAAAACAAAATAAACACAAGTTGGGCTTGAAAGATTGATACATTCCATCTTCAGAGGATCACAACCACCTTTGCAACATTTAGCCTTTGGCTGATCGTGGCTACTTATTTGTTAAGTTTAATATCTCAAACTCACACTTGCTTTCTTGTGTGTATGAAAATAAAAACAAAAACAATTTTTGGCTCATTGACTTCCTTTAAATATTTTTTTAAAAGTTTTAGTTCAACAACTCTAAAACTATTGATTCCATTTCAAGTTTCATCTTCTCCAGGAACGAGATTCATCTTCGTCTTCGTCCTCGTCATCATCATCTTCAGGCAAAAATAAATCTGAAGCTTCTGTCTCCTGAATAAAGACAAAATATAATACGCTTATTTTTTTAATGTACGATACCACAATAGTCAGTTGCAACCTTTTGGTCCATATCAGTGATTCTACTTGACTTGAAAAATGTGGACAAAATTTTCTCTTGGATATTCCTCTAAATATGCTACATGCCAGGGTTAAACATGCAGAGAAAACATAGCAAAAATGGATCTGGGTGGTGAAATGTGACAACTGAATCTGAGTGCTCTGAAGTGATTAGAGAGCATAATGGACAGGGCTTTCCCAGCAGCGGCCCCTACCTTATGAAACGCCTTCTCAAGGGATGGGCTGGCCACTTCAGCTTAAAAAAAAATCACTTTTCAAATAGCCTTTATGTGTCTTATTGGTCATGCAATTGTTTTGTGGCTCTGGAAATGGCTTTTGTATTTGCTAAAATATACTCTATTTTTCGATTATATAGCATCATAATAAACTATAAAGTAACACAGCTTTGAGTATTATTTTAACAGAAAAAACAAGGTATAAATATCAAATTAATCGAATATAATTATAATATATTCTTGTGTTTTATGCTTGTATTTTGCTTGGCACCTTGGGTGGACTTGGTCCAGAAAGGTGGTGTATAAATTGCTAAAGAATTAAAAACAACCAACTGTCCACCATCTGATTCATGCTGTGGAGTTATGAACCAAATTAAAGAACAGGAGGATTTAGTCACAAAACGGCGAGAATGCAGACAACCTTAAGGTTCTCCTTAAATATCTTAAGCATTCAGAAATGCCCTTCCAGGACAGTTCCTATAATGAGCTCAAAACAGTAAGAAGCAATAAAATAAAATAAAATAAAATAGTGTTTGAGAGAGGCTTTGATAGACAAGCAGCGCTTAAACATAATTCCAGTACCTCTTCCTTGGGTTCCTCTTCCTCCGTTTCTGTGGACACAGAGGGTACCTTGGGTTTATGCCATGATATCTGTAGTCGTCGGTCTTTGAACTTTAATCCTTGGTTGGCCGCCTAGAGCAGGAATTTTTTTTGGGGGGTGGGAGGGGTGGGAAGAGAAGACAATAATACAAATTATGTGCTAAGAAGCAGAGGCTATTTGCTGTTATAGCAGAAGGATCACCATGTGCACTTCCAAGAAGTCTTTCTACTATACAGTATAATACTCATGCCTATGCAAGGACTCCTGATTTAATGTGGGGTTAGATTTGGTGACCTGGACCTGCTCTGACCTGGTTTGGATCCTGAATCCAAATTGCAGTGTTACCAGTGTTGTAATTAACTGCAACACTAAGACACAAAGCTTTTTTTAAAATAAATAAATAAATCCCTGGCTTCAAAGTTATAGTGGTCAATGAGCGAAGTCTAGCTCCCCTCCCACCTCATACAATGTTGTGTTGCAACATTTTCTGTCTGAGCTCTGAAATGGGCTCTGCCTGTCTCCCTGTTTTGAGCTCTGAATTGATTCGCCTTGATTTAGAGTTGCCTTAACCAGATTTTGTTCAGGGTTTGGCTAAATTGGTTGCACAGCCCTAATAATCAGAGTTTATACTCTCTACTACAAGCATTTCTCTGAATCATAATTTAAACAAGCTTATTCATTGGCTGAATTATAAACCAGTGATCAAATATTCAATGCCTTTGTAAAAGTAGTACCCCCCCCCAAATATATTAATGAACCACTTTCCATTCAAGCAGATATTTTAGTGCATCTTAGAGGAGTACAGTAATGTTAGCTTATAATTACTTACATTTTCAGCTTCAGAACGGGATTTAAATGTTAGAACAACACTTAAAGGAGAATCCTCCTCTTGAAGGCCTTCAATATCTCCAAATTTCTGTAAAACACATACTATGAATAAGATCTGTGCATGCTCTTCTAGGGCTGCATGTTAATGAACCCTAACTTACTGAAAGCCAGTGCAATATAGTAGTTATAGTGATGGAGTAGGATCAGGGAGTTTGCAGGTTCAAATTCCTACTCCTTGGACCATTTAATCTCTTAGCCTCAGTCTACTTCATATGTGAAGATCACACATACTTGGGAGGAGAGGCAGAATACAAAAAGTGGGAATATGAGCTCAGGTATATTTGTGTATGCGTGTGTGTGTATTTTATTAGTGACAGAACAAATTTCCAGGGGAGGCAGAAATTGCTCTCCCTCTTCTTCTAAGCATATATGCTTCCTGCTGCTCCAACAGGGCTAACTGGATATCGCCCATATTCTTGCCATCAAAAAGGCTTATGCTCAACCTACATTATGTTTACAGACAAGAAGACAATGGTGTATTGGATACCCAGAGTGAAAGAGAAGAAAAGGAAGCAGAGACCAGTGTTTCTGCTTATTGTCTGTAGATCTTCAAAAACGCTTACCTGTCTATATGTAAAGAAAGGGTTAAAATTGTGGCAGTTCAATGGTATTGGGCTCTCACATGAAAACTGGCTGGACCAGTTTGCTTCAGGAGTAAAAAATAAGTTAACCTCAAGTAACTCAAAGGTTGACTAATATATAAAGGTATCCAAAGCAGCTTTAGACCCATGACAGTTCCACTAAAAGGCATTAAAAACATGACTTGGACCATGTCGTGACTTGTCTGCGTAAGTAGCTTCCCAAAGATCAGAAATCTTAGAAGGAGGAGGTGGAAGTGGAAGTTACAGCTAGATATTCCTTGAGAGGGTCGATTTCCTTCAGAAGTAAGCTAAATGCAGGTGGATATGTGATGCCATTCCATTTCTAATTTCAACTAGGAAGCAGACAAGATTAACCACAAAAGCAACTAACGCTATACTCAAAATGAAGGAAGCTAAGTTTCAGGGCAAGGATCAGCAAACTTTTTCAGCAGGGGGCCGGTCCACTGTCCCTCAGACCTTGTGGGGGACTGGACTATATTTTTTTTTTGGGGGGGGGATGAACAAATTTCTATGCCCCATAAATAACTCAGAGATGCATTTTAAATAAAAGGGCACATTCTACTCATGTAAAAACACGCTGATTCCCGGACTGTCCACAGGCCAGATTTAGAAGGTGATTGGGCCAGATCTGGCCCCCGGGCCTTAGTTTGCCTACCCATGTTTTAGGGCAATAATAGCTTTATACTATTCTAGAATAGAGTACAGAAGCCAGAACAATTTAATCTAATTTTAGTTACAAATTGCTGACTTACCGCAAAGTGCTGCAGCAACTCATCTTTCTCCTCTTCCACAAAGCCACCAATGGTTATTGCTTTGGGACGGTGGTCTACCACCATATGATTCACTGTACCTCTCCCTCTCCCTCCCCGACCTCGTCCTCGTCCTCTGCTTTGAGAAGGCATCGATTTTCCACGACCAGCGGGCAAGATACCTAAACGGGCAGCCTACAGACAAAAGGAATACACTTTATCTTCCATGAACATTATAACAGGTTTCATGTATAATATACAGCACAATTAAGATAGTATATAACTTTGAAAACTTACCTCCACCTGTAACTGGGTGAGCTTTTTCCTTAATTCTGTTGTATCTTCCCCGGAAGACAGCCTTTTATGAAAGTCTAGCTCTGCATCCAAAAGTTCCTTCTGTGCCTTTAAAAGGGAATTGGGGATGGGGTGGGGAGAGCAAAAAGCAAGTTTGTTTGCATTTTATTCCATTTATCTCCATACCAAGGTGTGTTAAGATGCTACCTCTTGGGTTTCAATTCTTCTCACCCACTATTTAAGGGCTTAGAGCCTTCAGGGTAAAAACAAATACTTGCAAGCTCCCTTGGGCATCATTTTGGAACTACAAGCGAGGGATATAAAATGTGATAAATAAAATATTTTAAGGTAGGCTTTGACAGTTATAAAACACTTATTACCCAGCACTGACACTAGCTATGAGTTGCATGTGACCCCTAGAGGTGATTGGGCAAACTGCAGGCTCTCGTTAGAAAATCTGAAGATCCCGAATACTTATGGCTGCAGAAACAGGTTTGAGAAGTTGATAGTGGAATAAAAAAGCAAAGTTTTAGAAACAAAACTGAACAGATTTGTAACATTTCAATTTCACTGTGTTTACACTGCTCCTGATATTTAAGAATAAATATTAACATTTTCCCATGGGCTGGCTGACTCAGGCCTTTTATGTTAACAGCTTCAGAATTAAAAACTTCAACAAGTTAATCAATACAGCTTGCCACTTGCTATGAAAATGGAAAGGAGGTGCAAGTTAAATGCACCAAAAATGCACATTCTTGGTCATGAGGTACTTCCATTGTTCATCTCAACGATGAACATGGCATGCTTTCGCAGAGCAGTAACTTCATGTATTGCAGATACATTGATTAGCATCGATGTGTCATTAAATCCCAATTTCCTGACCAGCAACAACTAAGCCAGCTCTGGGAACTTCCTTTGTGTGTGTGTGTGTGTTTGGGGAGGCTCTTGCTGGCCTTTGCTCAGAAATAAAAGCATTGTGGGCAACGGGACAACATTTAAGGTGAACTTTAGGGGAAGTGAACTTTAGGGGAAGTGTGGACATTCTTTGTTTTTATTAGTTATGGATCCTCTTCTCTGAGTGAGGGGAAGGAAAGAGTGTTGGGTAGAGTATCTGTGCGCGAGAGGCAGGCCAATTTCATTATACACTAAGTTTCTGGGGTCATCTTACAGCTTTAATAGGAGTCAGGGATGAGAAACCAGACAGAAGGAGGTGACTGAAACCATCTACTGTGGTTCCCTGTGAGGATTAATAGAAGTGGTATAATTTCACATATAGATAGATAGAAGATAGAAGTGATATATTGCATGGAAGGAGTTCCACATTTTGAAGGGGCTGTTGGCAGGACATGCATGGTTCATGTTTGTATGCTGGTGGAGGCCTTCTCAACACGTAAGGGAGCATGACCAGAAACCTGTCAAGGAACAGACGCAGCCAGTTGCCCCTTCAACACCTGGATGTCTCTTTATGAGGATAATGCATGAAAAGGTTGTATGATCAATGCTTAACAAAGACCCTCATGCTGGCTTTAATATAGGGAGATAAGTAGGACTTCCGGGTTGGTGCCTCCGGCAATGGCGGAGTTCCTCTGATTGGGAGGAACTTGCCTCGTGGGAATTTGGGTCTGTACCGCTGCGGCGAAGACCCGTAAAAATCACAGGCGGGAGAAGCCTGTGAACGTGGGATTCGGCAGGCACCTTCTGCGCCTCCCCTACTCGCGGGGGAACCCGATTTCGGGGACCCGGAGTGACGTGGGGTGAGTGGTGCGGTGCTTCGAATCGTCTGCTTCTTCCATGGAGCGAAGCAGCATATATTAAAAAAAATAATGTAGGGAGATAAGTTTCCCGGAAGCACCAATTAGTACAGTGGTACCTCGGGTTACATAAGCTTCAGGTTACATACGCTTCAGATTACAGACTCCGCTAACCCAGAAATATTACCTCGGGTTAAGAACTTTGCTTCAGGATGAGAACAGAAATCGTGCAGCGGTGGTGCAGCGGCAGCAGGAGGCCCCATTAGCTAAAGTGGTACTTTAGGTTAAGAACAGTTTCAGGTTAAAAACAGACCTCCAAAACGAATTAAGTTCTTAACCTGAGGTACCACTGTAGTAGCTTCTGAAATGAAAAAGCTGTGTGTGAAGAGGACCTACCTCTGTTTTTGACTTCTGTTTTGATGCTGTAGAACTGGCAGATGAAGTTTTCAACTCATCTTTCAACTGAGAGATTTTTCCTGTTAGCTCTTTCAGTGTCTTCATTATATCTGCTCTTTCCTCTGGTTTTGTGGCCTTATTCTTTTCCAATTTTGATATTAACATCTATGAAAGTTAAAATAAAGAGGTGATGCAAGATTGAAAATACTTCATCCTCCACACTAGATAGAAAAGCATGCGCCCTTAAAATGCTTACTAGGGGATACTCTGCTACTAAAAATTAAAATTAGACACAACCAAAGTTAATGGCGAAGTTAAATGGAAAAAAAGCCAAGCATACCTTCTGACATTCTATTTGTTTCTCTAACATTTCTTGCTTTTTCTTCCTCATGTCTTGCTGCAGCTTCATTGCCTCCTAATCAAGAATAAAATGCTTTTAGTGAGCACACCCTAATAACAACGGCTAGAAAAAAAACGGATTTAAACCACAATTTTAGGCAATATCATGAACCATTTAAATGTAAACATGATTCCACCAGCTGCGGCATTAGAGTTTACAAGAGAACATAGTTATCTTCAGTTACAGATGCAATTTGTAGAGTGGACAGATCCTGACTGCATTCATGGCTCCTGGAAAGCTGTTGCAATAAGCAATATCAAATAAATGTCTTTGGTCAAAATTCAGATTATGTTACATATTCAGACTATTAGTCCTATCACTATGCCTAGAGTTTCTATTCTTTCACACAGCACCCCAACTGCAGCTAATCTATGCTGAATTACATGATGCTTTTGACTTGCGGAAGGCTGAAAGCCTGTTTTGTGCTTGTAAAATGTGTAATCTCATGTGGGATTGGAGAAGATAAAAAAGCAATGAAAGTCTTGCTGTGCATGCACAAATCTTGGATAGATGCTGTAGAGTGCAGACAAACCAACTAACATGTAACAATTCAAGGTTCACTGAAGACCCCCCCCCAGCCCTTGCCAACCAAAAGTTTGGCTATTAGCTCAAAAATGAGTATCCCTTTAACACAAAAGTATTGAATTACATTTCAAAAGCCAAGGCTCGTCACACTGAGGTCCGAATCGTCAAAGAAAAGGAATTATTTCCCATCTCCTGAATTCCAATCAGAACTAGGGGTAGGACTAACAGGAAAACATGTCACACACTGAACCCCATTTTAAAAACTCATGGCTATGAAATATATTGAAATAATATGCAAACAGTTACCTGTTTCTTTTTAAAAACTTCTTGGACATCATGAGATTTATTCCCTGTACCAGGCTTTATAGATGTCTTCAAATTGGAGGAACTGTAAACCATCTTTGAATGGCCAATTGAAGTGGGAAACATCTGAAAGCAGCAATATATTTTATGATGACATGTGCTGTGGCAAGATGAAGCTTTGTGCAAGCAACTTACTTATGCTGCTTAGAAACCATCTGTTCATAGATGAAACCAAACTATAAGCTATCTCTCTGTGATATTTTAAGGATTGTGGGGGGATGAAGTAAAGACTCTTACCAGTAACAAACAGACTGAAGGATAGTAGGAGAATTTTGTCCTTAGGGTTTCAAAGATCTGGAACTAACCTGGCAGATATAAATTTCAAAACTAACCCTATCATTATGAAGGGGAAGACTCCACACAACATCACTCTAAAGAGAAAGGGGATATGTAAGATCTTTTGAATGGGAATTTCTCCCAACTCTCTTAATTGCAGTATCTGCTCCTTAACTGTACTGATTACATATTAAATAGGTAGAGTTAACAAGAATTAGAGTTTCATTTTATAAAATACTTACTATAGTATTTTACTATATTTTACTATAGTTTAAAGAAAATGTACTTTAAAATTTTCCTGGCAATAGTTGAGAATTTTCTCAATTTTGCCGATATGATTATGCCTTCACTATCCTGCTTCTTCAGATGTTACAGATCAGTCTACAACTACTGAACTGCGCTTTCACTCTTCTCCCCTGCCTTTTTTTCTAACTCTGTTGTCACCTGGAAGGTCCCCCAAACCAATCATGTCTTTAAGGCATGAAAGCTGAAATCTTTTAACGAAGGTGAAAAAATTGAGGTTGTTTCTTGAGTTAGCACTGAGCCAGATTATCTCTGTGAATCTGCTTTTCTTGATCAACCTGCGACCACTCTGCAGCCCACAAAACACTTGCCTTGACACAGCAGACCTTTTAAGGGTGAGAAATTTCTAGTCCTTTTTTGAGTGGGGGATAGCGTGGGATATTCCCCCCCCCCCCCAAATATCACTAGTGACTCTGCAGAAAGAGTGGACTAGTGGATTTGAGGGCTTCTCTGAAAGCTGTAGTAAGACTTCTTAATGTGTTGGCCCTAGCAGGAAATGGTACAATTTGGGCTCTGTTGGACACAGCATAAAATCTTGGACTAGACAGAGAACCCTGCTCAATAGCTGGAGATTTATCTAAAGAAGTAGCTGGAGGAAGACAGTTATGATTGTTTCAAACATGACCCCTATCTGCTCTGGATTTCCCCTCAACCCTCTTTAACAGATTTGGTGATGACGCAAGAAGCACAAACCGGTGTGTGTGTGTGTGTGTGTGTGTGTGTGTGTGTGTTCTGTTGAGCGAACAAAAATTGCTGTGCTCATGCAATTACATTATTTAGTTAAATACCACCCTGTGATTCTTAGTTCTGGGAGAGAGGGTTGGTGAGCTTGAAACCTGCGAGACACATTTCACTAAGGCACATCATCTGGCCTAGCCATATCCACTGATCGTAGGGTGGTGGGCATACAGTGGTGGTGCATTGGGTTGCAAAGGACACAGTTTATTCATTTTCCTGTTGGATGCTGAATCATGATTAAGTTCAATACAGCAAGGTGAACACCCTTGACAGAACCAGGCAAACCTTAACATCCTAACCATGTTAAAGAAAAGATGTATGAATTTATGATTCATAATACACACTCTCCTTTACCTGAGCATCTTCTGAAGAAGAACTAGACTGGTTAAGCAATAAATGTTGAGCGTCTGGCTGATTTCCACCAGGTGCTCCAAGACGATGTTTAACTGGGGCCTTATTGATGACGTAAGCACCTGATGTCAGCGGCTTTGTTACCTGCATTATGCATATAACATTGAAAAATGAGCTTTTTAATTTTGAAAACAGACCCACAGTTCTCTAAAGAGCTAAGGAAAAAGAAAAGTGATCCGATTTATACAATGGCACTATACCTTTGCCATACTGCTGTGCATTGTTACGGCTGGAGGCTGTGGCAGCATTTGTTGCTGCAGGTGAAGCGGGTGATGAAGAGGTGGTGGCGCCTGCTGCTGCTGCTGGGATAGTGGCAATGGCTGCTGCTCATTGTTTTCTCGGTGCCATAGCACTCGTATAAACCGATTGTTCAACACTGCCTCTGTGCTAGAAATAGCTTTTCTCGCTTCATCATTTGTTAAGTACTGAATTAGAGCAGCTTCAGGATCACTCTTGAAGGCAACCTAAGAAAACATGAGGCAACATTACATAACAATACTATACTACATTTTAAAAAGCACCCAAGGTATAATGCTTCAGTTTAAAAGGTTTTACTCCCTAATCCAAAAAGAGATGGATAGTGAACTGTGTATATATAGTATGTATCTGAGTCCCTTCTATGGAAGTTGCCAATCAAACCATTTTGGACTCACAGCTGTCCATGGAGGCGCAGGTCAATTCTGTGTCCAGGGCAGCTGTCTACCAGCTCCATCTGGTACACAGGCTGAGATCCTACCTGCCTGCGGACTGTCTCGCCAGAGTGGTGCATGCTCTAGTTATCTCCCGCTCGGACTACCACAATGCGCTCTATGTGGGACTACCTTTGAAGGTGACCCAGAAACTACAACTAATTCAGAATGCAGCAGCTAGACTAGTGACTAGAAGTTGCCACCAAGACCATATAACAACAGTTCTGAAGGGCCTACATTGGCTCCCAGTATGTTTCTGAGCACAATTCAAAGTGTTGGTGCTGACATTTAAAGCCCAGAACGGTTTCGGTCCAGTATACCTGAAGGAGCGTCTCCACCCCATTGTTCAGTCTGGACACGGAGGTCTAGCTCCGAGGGCCTTCTGGCGGTTCCTTCACTTCACTTCACTGAGAAGTGAGGTTAAAGGGAACCAGGCAGAGGGCCTTCTGGGTAGGAACACCCTCCCATCAGATGTCAAGGAAATACAGTGGTACCTCGGGTTACATATGCTTCAGGTTACATACGCTTCAGGTTACACACTCCGCTAACCCAGAAATAGTACCTCGGGTTAAGAACTTTGCTTCAGGATGAGAACAGAAATCGTGCTCCGGCGGCGCAGTGGCAGCAGGAGGCCCCATTAGCTAAAGTGGTGCTTCAAGTTAAGAACAGTTTCAGGTTAAGTACGGACCTCTGGAACGAATTAAGTACTTAACCAGAGGTACCACTGTAAACAACTATCTGACTTTTAGAAGACATCTGAAGACAGCCCTGTATCAGGAAATTTTTAATGTCTGATGTTTTACAATTTTTATATGTGCTGTAAGCCGCGCAGAATGGCTGGGGAAACCCATCCAAATGGGTGGGGTATAAATATTTATTACTATTACTATTATTATTATTAAATATGGTTCTACAAGCTATTGAATTGTAAGGTGTACTTAGTTTTTCACACATGACTTTTCCATTTTGGCTTTATTTCTGTTAAAATGAATCATGACACAGTGTAATATGTCATGTGTTGTTGTTCATCTGAGGTTGTATTTACCTAATTTTAAGACCTTCTAAGGAATAGATGACTGTTATTAGGTCTTCATATGTAAAACCAAAGAATTCAAAGAGGGTGCACTTTCTTTTTCTCATGACTGTATCATTGCCAAGTGGTTCTTCAAGCAAGACTCTAAGTTAGATTTATTTACTCTACCAGAGAATAATGCAGTATTGAACAAAGTGGAATATATAGACTAGTCCCAGAAACGTCATGTCCCTCTTTACATTGCTGTATTACTAACCA
Organism: Podarcis vaucheri; assembly: GCF_965113315.1. Classification (NCBI taxonomy): domain Eukaryota; kingdom Metazoa; phylum Chordata; class Lepidosauria; order Squamata; family Lacertidae; genus Podarcis; species Podarcis vaucheri. The sequence goes on from NC_138760.1 coordinate 58,536,606, forward strand.
CAAGTGGCATATTATTGGTTTTACCTGAATGTTGACAATTGTTCCAAATTTGCTGAAATGTTCATTAAGTTGAGTAATATTGTTTAGCTCTGGTGGTATTTTACGAACTTCCAATTTGGTGTTTGTATACTGGTTCTTCTTCAGGAATCCTGGCTTATTCTGGTTATTAGTTTGTCTGAAGAGAAAAAAGATGGATTGACTCTTAACATTAACAAAATTACATTTAAATGTAAATACAACGATTCCCTTTTATTGCCTATAACCATAATGGCTACCTTGCTGTGCTAAACCAATACCCACTAAGCCAAGCACTGTCTTTAAAAAAGACCTGTCAGATACCCCAGGAAGCTCAGAGGCCAAGTAATCTACCACTGTGATCCCAGCTTCAAGTAGTTCTCTAACTATCAGGTCTAACAGTCACAGATAGCTATTGTCTTGACTATGAATGCTATACAGTGACCGTGTTATATGAAACTTTACTTCCTTTTTCATTGAAGTATTTCAACTAATATCCATATTAAGTTCCAGTCATTTCACACAATGACAGAGGGTTACATTGGGATGCAAAGAAATATGATTAATTCCTTGACCAACACATACTCATTAGATAGTTCTGGTCAAATCACTATCTTTGAGGCACACTACATTTTATTGTCAGACTAAATTCACATGTTTAAAGGAAACCATTACATCTACAGAGTTGTGTCTAACCACCAAGGAGGACTTCTAATCACACGAGGATACAGGCTCACTGTTACATGGGTTTGCCGACAAGCATTTGGCCTTCAAATGCTATGGCATTCACTGCACTGACACGATGAACAAGCCGTTAACAAAGATGACGAAGGTGAAGCAGATGTTCCTCTAACCTGCCTCACAATGCTGTTTTGGGAATAAAATAAGTAAGATTTTAAATTTACAGCAGCCTGTCCTGACTCTGGGGAATGAAATGAAAATGACTCAACTGCGTTGTCAATATCTGGCCATGGAAGTCAAAGAGCTTATCACTGGAAGCCTTCCTCAGCATGGTGCCCTTCAACACCTATCAGTTTCAACCACCATTAACAATGGGCAGGTTTGGTGAGAGCTACAGTCATAATGTCTGGAGGACACACCCGGTTGGGGAAGACTGACATTCCAGAAAACAAGGTGTAAAATTCCAAGCCCTTTGCCATATTATTGATTGTTGTTAAATTGCAGCGAGACTTTTTTGTATAGTGACTAACAAACACAATCTATTCTTTGCAACATTACCTTTGCAATGCATTCTTTGCAACACACAAGAGGAATTATTCACCAATTCTCATAAAAGAGTCTCCTAAGTCAAACCAAATAATTTTCAAATGAACTGAATGGGGCTCATTTTCATTCTGCCTGTTCTCTATAGACACAGGAAATTCTTACTTTCCAATCCAGGGTTTCTTTGGAGATGGCCCTTCTACAGTGTTTGAAACCCGCTTCCTGTTGTCTGGCTCAAGCACCACTCTAGATACATTACTGCTGTTACTTGCAATGCCAATTGGAGGTTCAGTCTGGATGATAATATTAGCACCTGGAAAGAAAGCAAAGGATTGTATGCTTGCAATGAAGTGGGAGCAAATTGTATTTATAAAATGGTGAAGTGCAAACATGTATAAAACGTTTTCCCAAAGGGCTCATAGCTATACTGTCTACAATGCATAGACTTTCCTAAGAAATATATACAATGCTGAAATATATAGGATGCTGCAAGCTCGGGGTTTCTGAGAACAAAAAATGCCAATAAATTGGACGAAATTAAAGATACTCAGGGATGCAGGTGGCGCTGTGGGTTAAACCACAGAGCCTAGGACTTGTCAATCAGAAGGTCGGCGGTTCGAATCCCTGCGACAGGGTGAGCTCCTGTTGCTCGGTCCCTGCTCCTGCCAACCTAGCAGTTTGAAAGCATGTCAAAGTGCAAGTAGATAAATAGGTACCGCTCCGGCGGTAAGGTAAACAGCGTTTCCATGTGCTGCTTTGGTTCGCCAGAAGCGGCTTATTCATGCTGGCCACATGCTGTACGCCGGCTCCCTTAGCCAATAAAGCAAGATGAGTGCCGCAACCCCAGAGTCGGTCACGACTGGACCTAATGGTCAGGGGTCCCCTTTACCCCTTAAAGATGCTCAGAACAAGTACCACCTGCACATTAAGTTGGGTACAATTCAAAAATCAGGAACACAGGAAGATGCCTTATACCAAAACCAGACCATTTGTCCACCTGGCTCAGTATTGTCTATACTGATTGGCAGCAAGGTCCAGTGCTAGAGAGTGAACTGGGGATACAGAGCAGGTGCTCTGCCACTAAGCTACCAACCTTCCTCTAAGTATGCATATGAAAAGTGTACATTGGATATGAACATAAGCAGATCAGGTGTCCATGAATACGAACCACTGTGGGGATTTGGGTTTCTCGGGCTTATTTTACATACAATTATAGCACTTTATTATGAAGGGATCTCAGGGAAGATATATCTATTATTAGGCACAAACTGCATTTTAGTGCAAATATGGAAAAACTCATGCAGGAGAATCTGGATCTGATTCCAGACTACAACACACTGAACAGCACTAGTTGTAAAGATACTAGTGATCATTGTTTGCTTGCCACTCTTCAAATTGTACATTAAAGAAAGGGAAGGAAAATACAAATTAGACATGAGGGAAAGAAATCACTGCACACAGAAAATGACAGCACTGTCATCAGCACTGGGTTCATTTGCTATGAATGCCAAAGTCTGTAATGCTCCCTTGCTAAGTATTCAGACTTTGAGGGTTTGGGTTTCAGGAAACAACACCTCACCTCTTGGATTTGTATCCATCTCACCAGATGTTAGGCCAATAAGATTTGGACGCTGCATTGGTGTCCTTGAAAAGAACTGTCGATACTGAGATCTACCAGTACTGGTAATACTAGGAGCCTCTGGATTGTAGCCATCTGGTTCATACGTATCTTTTGTGAAAGAAAAATATAGATTTCTGATTCATTTTAAAAAATCTTATGTGAGCAATATTATGCATTTGCTCAAGCAGAAGTGCTTTTTCACATTTTAATATTTTTAACATCTGTTTGTTTTAAAGTAGGGTTGTAAAACTTTCTTGATTTTACTGTTTTGTCTTGTGTAAACAACATTGAGATTTTTTTTTACATTCAAGCAGTGTGTAATTTTTATGAAATAAAAAAAATATTGCACATAATTCACATGTACAATATATTTATATTGAGCTATGTAAATATGGCAGGAACCCTGCAACATGCATGTCATAACACAATTTTAAAATATTATTATTACTGTTTTGTTGCTTTACTCACAAAGGTGACCCAAAGGGACTTACAACACAGTATAACAACACACTAATTAGACACCAGTCAGGCTTGCAAAAATTAATCCCACCCCTTTCCCCTTTATGTTGGAAGGATTGTGGAAAACTTGGTTCATTTATTCATGTTTGGTGAGAATGCCCCTATATTGAAAACTTTTGGAACAGAGTATTCTTCATTATATCCGCAATTACAAGCCAACCTTATTCTCCAAATCCAGCCTTAGCCCTGCTATCTTTGGAAAATAGACGGGCTGTACCCTGCACCAGAGAGAACTAATAGGCTTCTTAGTGACTGCAGCATCATTAAGAAAATGGAAGAACCAGGCTGAAATACCCATGAACACATGGGAAAATAATATCTGGGATACAGCAATGTCTGGGCAGCTCACCAGATGCAGGAGGGCAATAAAGGCATAACAAAGAGATACCTTCCAAGAAAAGTGGACCTCTTTATTTAACCAAAATCAACTGCTCAATCTTCTCAGGGGAGAGGTTACGTTAAGTTATATGTTTGAACATTTAATGTGTAAGCTTATGTCTAAAGTCAATGGATAAAACCACCACCATTTGATGTACTGCTGGATAAAAACCAATAAAAATTGTTGTCTTTTTTTTTTTTACTGATGCTTATTAAAGAAATGAGACCCCGCTATTTCACATGTGCAGTGTAAACAACATCACAAGTATTGGTAGAACATAAGAGAAGTGGAAATCTTTATTTCCTTACGTTCTGATACTGAATATAGTAGGTTTTGGGGTAGTGGAGGAGGTAGTCTAGCTCCCACTGGTGCAAGGCTGGGCACTGTAGTTGTTCCTGGCTGGTCACGGCTGTTAATCAAACTTGCCTGTGATAAAGGTGGCCCTGGAATGAAACATAAACATTCTAAAAAGCTAATTATGTTTTTTCATGCTTTACCACATTACAAAATATGGCTCTTCTTTTGAGGAGCTCAAAGCTAAATACTAATTTGTGTCCTGATTTTATATTGTCTGACCTTGGTTCCCTTACCTCTGGCCAGCACTTTGCTGCCAACTTCATTCATTCATTCAGCTGCTCTGACCATGTGGTGGGCCTCCTTACATCCCTATAACTGGCTTTCTGTCTGCTCCCGTCTCCAGCATAAGCTCCTCATTCTTAGCCTCAAAGCCCTCTGACTTTTTGCCTGCAAAGTGTGTTCCAAAAGAGTTTTGCCACAATCTATTTGTTCATAATATACTAATATAACCCTACCAACAACTTTCATGATTTCAGCTTCACCAGCCTCAGCTGGGCTAAATTAATCTCTCTTTAATGACCTCACCCTCTCTCTGTCTCCTATGAACAAGACTCTCTCTCTCAAAACAGCTGTGTGAATTCATGTGAGTGTAGGATAGTCCCATACTCCGTTGGTTCTGGCACAACCCAGCTTTGTTTTGGTACCACCTCCTGCTGGTATGAAGTCCCCAGATGGGCTGGCAATAAAGAAATGCACCTGAGGCTTAAAAAGGTTTGCCACCATAGGCTTAGGACACTGGGGTTCTCCAGTTTTCTACTAGTAGGGCTGGAGAGGACTGACAATTGCTGAGGCCCACTAGGCACACAATGGTAGCAGATGGAGGTAGAGTTGGACATGATTAGCTGTAATTAACAATAGCATCTTTTATTAATACTTAATCCTATTTAGAAATTGCTAAACTCTTTGCCACTGTGATTTCCTTGTGGCATGGAGTGTTACAATTCTATTTCTTAAAGCCAGGTACACACATTGGCCTTGGAGATTACTGTGTCTTCCCATTTAAGGCAGAATTTGTTGATTCAGAAGCTCTAGGTGAAACAGACTAAGTTTATATTTTTATTCCTGCCCTCAACACCTCTCAAAATATTTTTACTCATCTCCTGCATTTTCTTCTTCTTTTCTCTTTCCACACTTTATTTAAAACTTTTTCCATTCCAAAAAAACTTATTTCTCTCGTTCCTTGATCTTTCTCCATTCACCTTTTTCTCATATGACTGCTTCCTTCTCTTTCCAGATATTATTATTATTATTATTATTATTATTATTATTATTAACCTTTTATGTCTCCAGTTTTCCTAAAAGACTCCTTTGGCTCTTTCACCTTCGGAAAAGGACCTCCGCCCCATTAAGCTCTCTGTCTCCTGGCCACCTTTACTCAGCATGCAAAGTTGCTGGTGTTAGGAGGGCCCAACCACAAGGCTACAATATGGACAGGTAGTGGAGCACTGAGGCCACATAGAAGTATAGGCTTGATTACAGACAGTTAAGCAATGTGGTATCATAGTCTTAACCTACATATTTTAATTGTTTTATATTTGCATTATTTACTGCGAGTGTTTAATTTTAACCTATGTATATTTACATGATCTCTATTGCTGTATATGCTGTATATGTTCTGGTCTGTGACCATAATAAATTGATTCATTCATTTATAGTGAATGGCACCAAGCCTTGGTTAAAGCTACTTTTCAATAAACTGGATAAATTATTTTTCTGTTGTAATGAACTTTCTGTGTGAGCTAGAAACAGGAAGAGCCAGTGGCATAACAATAACAATAGTAACAACTAAAACAACAACACAAACAGCAGCAGCAGCAGCAGCAGCAGCAGCAACAACAACAACAACAACAACGGTGTGGTCATTCTGACCTTCCTGACAGCAAACCACATCTACTAAATATTTTCCACCTGTCCGATTACAACAATTCAGAATTTTTGCTTATTATTTCATCAACCTCAATAGAAATGTTGCAAAAAGGGTAGGACTGAAGAAAGAAAACACATTATCCTTGCTGACTGATCCAAAATAAGGGGCTCATCCTTTGCTGTGCAAGGACAGGCTTTGAACAAGTCATATACACATCTGCTGCTTGTTTAAACTGCTGGGTTCTTTTCTTATAATGGTCCATTGAAATAAACGGTCTTTGAAATAATCCCAAACTGATTTTGTTTTGCATTATAACCAATCTCTGAACAATCTTATTTTCCTGCATCCAACAGCTCTCGCACTTTTGTCTGCAGAGGATCTGCAGCTGCTGAACAAATACCCAAGCTGGTCACAGCTTCAGTGAGGGTGCACACAGAAAACGAGCCCATTCTTTCCAGTGTCAAGGAAGAGCCAAATCAAGTCCACTTCAAATTCTAGCCAAATTTCTCTCACACAATTTTTTCCACAATAGCTAAAGTGGACTTTCTATGTTAAATAATGCCTCTGAATATAAAGGAATATGGGAAGCTGTCTTACACTGACTCAAGCCACTGGCCTTTCTAGGTCAGCATTATCTATATCTTTGGTCTTCAAGTGTGTGTCAGGCCCCACTACTGCTTCACTTATCTAAGGCAGGAACAGCAGCACTATGGCCATAGAAGCAATACATTAAGAAATAGGTTCCCAAATGCTTGACTGGGTTTGCTATTTGTGGGTTTTCAGGAGCATCTGACTGGCTACTCTTGGAAATGGAATCTAAATTCTTCTAAATTTTTAATTATTCATCTGTTCTAGTGAATGCCCTAAATTATAATCCTACACACACACACAGATATTTTTCAAGTATGATACTTTGTATATCTAGCTGACTTCTTATGATGAGCTTATACTTTGCTCAAATCTCCAAACCAGTAAATAACCAGTAAATAATTCAAAGACCTTAATTTACTCCCCTGACCCAATTTATCTCAGGATTAGTAATAAGTGACTACTGTGAATGTTTTTTTTTTAAAATAACTAAAACACAGCATTAGTGGACTTCCCCTTAAAAACACATGCATGCAGTGGCATGTTCTCTATTTTTGGTCTGAAACTAAATTTAATCTAGCCAGTTCTTTCTACCATCTCCAATGTTTTAGAGAGAGAAAAAAGGAAAAGCTTTTCCATTATCCAAAGGTTTGAAAAAAGGCCCAACTCCTGAAGAGGGCTGCTAGTTCAGGCAAGTCCAAAAATAATTGCCTTTATACAATGAAGTAAATAGGGAAATGCTTTGACATTACTGTTACCTAGGTGCCCAGTCTGTCTGACACCTGGAGTGTGGCCCTTAACTGTTCACCTCCTTTAGCACTGCTCTATAAGTGGCTATGCAAGGAGGACTTCGGTTAATGTGACAGAAAACACATACTTTGGCATATACCAGATATTCTTAAAGAGACAAGCCTGCCCTTACTGCCTGGGAAAAGAGCTCCAGCTTGATGCAAATGTGTGATCTGGCACCTGATCTATCCGCCAACTGCCAACACAAGCACATGCTTCTATTTGCCCTGGCAGGAAAAAACCTTACACATCCTCAACATTACTGTCTCCACCAGTCAACAACTGTTTGCATGTCTTAAGGTCCAAGATACATTACACATTATACATTTAAGCTGCAATCCTGCACCATTATGCTGCAGTTATATACCCATGCTTGTATCCAATGGTATCACTAAGCAGAATGGGGGTGACACGAGCCCCATAGAGACATCCTGGTGGAAGTGGTCAAAAGGGAAGGAGGCATGGGACAAGGACAGGGCATTAGAGGAACTGGATCCCTGGAAGAGGTTTAGCAGCTTAGGTGTCCATCCAGTTCCAGGACGGTGGCTGTGTGGACTGACAGCAGAGTGCCTTGGACACCCCAAGCACATCACAGCAGACTGATGTGACCCTGGCCCTGTCTACTGTCAGGGATGAACCCTCCTGGGGTGCTGCCTGGGGAAAAATGAGACAGTGGACCAACCCCGTTGACTCTGCCTCCATCACCAAGGAAGTGGAGAGGGCTGCATGGGTGCAAACACTCAGCAGGCCCAGCTTATTCAGAGGACAGCCATCTTGTTTGCCCAGCCCCATGGCTCAACCCATTTAGGGTGTGTCAAGTGTTGAGACAAAATCTTAGTTTCTGTTTAGCCATATACCTAGACCACTGCTGCACCCGTTAACCTGAAAGCGTCATAACCTGACATATATATCAAACTGACCTTCACATTAAATCCTTTGGCAAAAACCTAGCTAGGAGTCCAAGCACTGGATCTACTAGAGGGTCTGGGCAGGAAGAAAGCAGTTTTCAGTTATTCCCCCTGCAGCTCCCTCACCCACCCTTAAATGTGCTCTGGAGGGTCCTTCAAACCCCAGATTCCTGTAATGCTACGTTAGAGAAATAAAGCACCATTTATGAAATGTTCTCAGCTACTGTGCCGACTGCAGTATTTTAAAGTGCTATTTTAAGGAGGAAATCTTACTTGGTATAGGAATTCTAACAGGTGGTGGCGGCCGAGGATGTACATGTGGCCCTGGCATTCTCATGTTGTGAGTTGGGCCTTGCGCAGGAGGCATAAGCATTCCAGGTGGAGGAAGTCCTGGGGGTGGTGGAGGAAATGGAATCATGCTTGGCAAAGATACCTCATCCACAACCAAGGGGTCATTTCCGTGATCATATTGACAGAGGTCACCAAGTACACAAAATCCTCTCTCTGTAAAATAAAAATAAATCACAATATAAACCATCATTAATGGTAGCTTGCCTTTATCTGATTGATTATATAGATTACATATGAATGAATTAAAATAGATTACATATAGATTTTAAGTCAAAGTCTCACTTATACTGTGTGGCTGGCAACAACAACAAAATAGTTCAAAACAGCATTCTTAATTGCAAAATCTAAGTAGAACAACCAGGAGTAACACTTACCGTCGTAATCTCGACAGCGTCTTTTTGGTGGAGCGTTTCTGCCAAATGAATTAGGAGCAGAATGATTGTTGTAGTAATTCGACCAGCTTTCTGTTGTGTTTTCAGGATGGTGAGCAGGTGCAATCACAGTAACAGCACTGGGAATACACTGTGCTCCAGAGGAATACTGTTCAGTAGAGTTAACGGAAGACAAAGCCACTGGGTTATATGAGCTCTCCATATCACTCCTTTCACATTTAAATTTGGCTCGATCTCTGTGATCTGAAAAAAAAAATGTAATAGATTGGGTAAGTTTCTATGTTCGTCCTTCGTGCTTGGAGATTCTCTGACAGCATACAGAAAATTTAACACCATAACAAATGCGAGAAAAAAAGTATAAGCATAGCCTGGTTAATGTCTTAACAGTGTACTTAGGCTCGTTCTTGCAAGACAATGTGAATATTTGTCCTGCAACATATGCACTAACTAAACTGATTTCCTTTAGAAATAAAAAGTAAACTGTATTTTTCAAATAATTTCAATTACTTTCTTTTTTCTTGAAAGGCTATAGCAACACAAGACCTCAGTTATTTAGGGGCAGGGATCCATTAAAAGTTAAGAAAATCCAACATTTCTTCCTTACCAAAAGAAACCTAACAATATAAAGCAGCAGCTTTTACCAACAGGGAAAGTATAACAGAAGGTACTGCTCTACCAGAATACACCTGAGAACAAATTAAAAAAATATATCCCTAGATTAGGTTGCTCTCAGATCACAGCTTTTAGCCAGCTTTATAACAAGTCAGAAATCACTTCTTCTCAAAGGCAATTCTATTTGTTGAATTTGCCAGAAATTCAGGATAAAACGTTCATTAAGAAGTATGACATTTCATTAACTCCCATGAAACTCAGGTTAGACGTTACTTGGCTATAATACTTAAACGACTCACCAACATTTCTGTTTGCATCCCTTTCTTTGTTTGCCTCCTGGTCTTTGCTTCTACCTCTGCTGCGGCTACGACTTCGGCTAAGTCCTCTACTTTTACTGCGACTCTTACTTCTTCCCCTTCGCCAATCGTATTTGTCTCTATACAAATCGTTCCGTTCGTAGTATCTATCATAATCTCTCCATTTGCCATCATCTCTTTTTCTGTCTCTAGTTCTATTAAGAAAAACAACACATGCAAACAGGTGGATTTAGAAAAGCTGAAAATGCTTATGGCATCAAAACAGAACAACAGTTTTGACAGAGGGAAGTTTGTATGAAGAACTAAACGTAAATATATCCAAGTGACGTTGACATTGGAAAAAACTACAAAAAATGTTAGGTGTAATAGCCTTAAAGAAAATAAACTCCAAATTGTTTGTCTTATTAAGGATGCTAGTATTGCATAAAAATAAAATCATATTAATATGGTTGGGGACCGCCCCCCTCCTGCAGAAAACAATTATTTGCATCCATGGGCACAGAAGATTCAATTATTTCATTTATATCCCATCTTTCCTGCAGCAAGATCAAGGTGGGGTACATAGTTCTCCTCCACCCATTTTACCCTCACAATAACCCTGTGAGGTAAGTTAGGCTAAAAGTGATTGTCTGGCCCTCAAGGTGACCTGTTAATGGATTATGTGAGAATCTGTAAAACTTCCTGATCATAATACAAAAGGAGGGGACACATACATTACTAAATTTATCACAAAACTTATTATGATGTCTGAAACAGAGAAGTTTAATTGATTAGGAGGCCAACAATTGCTAACAAGTGTTAAAGAAGAATACTTCAGGTACTAACCTTTGCTCATTAGAATCTGAACGATTTTTCTGTGGGCTAGTATATTTCTTCTTTTTACCCTCTCGCTCATCTTCAAAAGTCTCCTGAAATGGCTAAAGACAAAAAGCAAAACATCACCTCACACGAAGCTCACTCCCAGGGGTGAGGGGGAAGACCCCAAAGAATATAAGCAATAAGAGAGCAAGGCTCGAGACAAGTCACAGTATACACATTTTAAATTTGCTTCTAGTGTGAATTGCAATGAAGAGGACAACTACAAAACAACCATCTCTCCCCATATGAACCAACCTGGACCCTGCAATCATCACCTGAGGCTCTTCATCATATGCTTCCTCCACAAGAGGTCTGGAGGGTGACAACGTAAGAATGGGTCTGTTCTGTGGTGGCTCCCCCCTCCTCCCAGGGAAGGTTGCCTGGCACCTATTTGTAGGCGCTAGGCAAAAACACTCCTCTTCTCTCAGGCCTTTGCCTAATTAAACAATATATCGTCTTTTAAATGGGGTAGGTGGCCTGCTTTGGTTTGTTACTATGGTATTTATTTTTCTGTTATTGTAAACTGCCCTGTAATTCTAGGATGAAGGGTGGTATAAACATTCAACAAACAAACAAAAGTCCATCATAATTTTTTTTTATAATTGTTACCTTTAAAAAAAATTATTTTAATTTTGAAACTGCTACAATTTAGGTTTAAAAAGATTGCCTTTACAGTATAACTGTGGAAGCACTCATAATTTGTTGCAATATTCCTTGTGTTCAACAAGGCTGGATTACTACTTGGACTCAGAAGACTTCCACAAACTGGTTGTGGTGTCACAACTAATATGCTGTTTTATTACTTTCATTGGGTCTATGGGGAGAAGTCCATGAAGACATTTCAAGGCTTTAAAATGTCAAAACTAGAATTTCAAATTGGGGCCTGAAACAAACTGGCAACCAGAGCAGTCAGGCCAGAATTGGTGTGTGTTATATGTTCATGCTTCCTTGTTCTAGTTAACAATCTAGCTGCCATGTTCTGAAATAACTGTAATTTGGAAACTGTATTCAAAGTCAGCTCAATGTATGACACATTGCAGTAGTCTAATGTGAAGGTTACCAGAGCACAGACAACTGAAACCACGCTCATGTCTAGCTGGATAGGAACACAGCTGAGCTAGCTGGCAGAAGGCACTCCATGCCACTGAGGCAACCTATGCTTTCAATGACCAAGTTGGATCCAAGAGTACCATCAAGCTGTGCACCTGCTCCTTCAAAGGGAGTGCAACACCTTCAAAAAGAAGATGCATTCTACTCATGCAGACAGAGGACCTGCACATTACCAGTGTCTTAAGTCTTATTTGGATTAAGCTTCAATTTGTTGGCCCTCATCTAGCCCAGAGTTCCATGCAGTTGTTAAAAAGAATGGGAGATAAATTTGAACTCTGTGCTTTGGAAGCTTCATGCAGCTGAACAATATCTTCGAAGCACTACCTTCTGGAGAGAACAAACCAAGTAGGAACAAAGCCTATTCTCAACTCTAACAGCCTCTCTGTAAGAATATTATGGTCAATGGTATCAAAAAGTGCAGGGAGGTCAAGAAAAAATCAATATGGCCACATCCTCCCTGTCCCTTTCCTGACACCAGGCCAACAAAGGCAGTCTCAGCAACAAAGGCAGGCCTGAATGCCAACTGAAATGAAAAAAATCAGTCTCATCCAAGAGTTATTGGAGCTATTTCTGGGTTATTAGATTTCATAAGCAGAAGAGCTGAAATCTCTAAACAGTCACTGAGAGGAGCTCTGCAAAAAGTTTGCAACAGTCTGTAATCTCAAAGCCATTAGCTTTCATTACATAGTGCAATTCATACTTTCTAAAAAAGTTTGTGGAAGAAAGACAACAAAAGTGTGACAGAATATATTGAACTGTCTATAGAAAGGGGGGAGTCTAAACATGATTTACGCATTCTCTAGTTAATCTTTTGATATCTAAGAGAATTTAGAATTAGAAATAAAAATCACCTCTAACATTACATGAAATACAGGCATATGAGATGGGGGAGGAGCGGGACTGTGTGGTGTGAGGCTATCATGTCTCATTTGACCTTATCTAAGTATAGCCAAATACTTTGCTGTAATATGTCCACCACTTACATCAGATCAGCCCGTCTGAGCTATGAACACATTACACTTTAACTGGTTTATTTCCTCCACTACCTACTCTTAAACAAGACACCCCTAGTACTATGAACTGTACAATCTTAGAACAGCCAAGGTTGTAGGATTTTAGCAAGCAATGTATGAAGTCAGGATTCAGGATAGGTAACAGCATGCAGGGGTACTTGAAGTTGTGGACTCTGGTAGAGCGCCTCTCTTTTCAAGTAAACTTTCTCAAAAAGCAGAAGGTTGCAGAGGTCTGGTTATCTGGCTTCAGAATCAACTTTAAAGCCTGGTTGCACTCCCTTAATAGGAGTGACATTAGATTTAATAGGTTTAGGCACTGGGTGTGCTGACTGATTCAGCTTCATCATTAGAAGGACAAGTGTAGCATGGAGAACCTTCTATCAGTTTAGATTGGTACAACAGTTACAACTGCAACTTTGCTGCACTTGCAGCACTGATGTGACCTCCCAGGGGCACAAGCCTGGGTAGCGTGTATGGAGGTCCTGGGCTGCCATACGACAAGACTTCCCTCTCGGTCTCGCTGATGTTGTCCAAAAGAAAGCAGAGCAATACATTGGGCACCTGTTTGGCTGCAGGAGTTACTAGGAGGAGGCATACAAGACACCATCCAACTGCCTTAGGCACCACACTCTGGATTTGTGTAGAGTTTGCTCCTTAAGACTTTTATACTCCTAAATATGTCCTGCAAATCAGTGTGCGTAGATTGTTCCTCAGGGTTTACTCCCAAAGCCTTTCATACAAATGAGTATAGCTGCAAGGTAGAGATGGTTTAGGATCAGTGTTTTCCTTCTCCTAGATGGGGTACCCTCCCAGGTTGACAAGCCCCATCTAGGACAACTGTAACTGGACAGATAGTTTAACTTGTTATCCACACCATGGTAACCACCTGTCTGGATTATGCAAGATGTTGTGTGTGGGCCTGTCCAGAAACCTCAGTCAGAATATGGCTTCAAGGTTACTAAGTGAGAGAGATGAGAACATTGCACCAGTGCTCATCACCTTCACTGGCTTCAAATCTGTTTCCAGGCCCAATTCAAAATGCTGATATTGACCTTCAGTCTTTTATGGCTGCGGGACAGGGTACCTGGAGGATTGCTTCATCCTATATGCACCTACAAGTCTTTGGGAGACCCATCACTGGGTGCTTCCACCAGGTGACTGCAGAGAGCATGGTATTATATTTTTTGGTACCACATGAATACCTCTTTTGTTACCCAAGAAAATCTTTTAATAAAAACAATTTAAAAAATAATAATAATCCAGGACTTTCAAAGTCTTTTATAGCTTTAAACTGTTTCAACCTTATTATTTTATTCTCATCTCCTTGTATTTTGGGTTGCATTGCTTTTAACTGATACTTTTTATTTCACTACTTAATCAATTTTAATTTGCTTTCTTTTATGTAGTAAGCTGCCTGAAGAACCTTGTTACAGAGTAGGCTATAAATAAATGTAAAAGCACAGTGTTGACACCTCAAGTTTACCAAGCCATTCATCATCTAAAAGGGCTGAACTGTGAAAGAAATGTTCACTTTGCTAACTGCCATACATAGCTTTTCAAAATGACGTGCATAACTATTAACAATGGACCTGCACTATAAAAGATAGTGAAACTGTCACCTGCATGTGTGTGTGTCCACACATGTACGTACACACACCAGCTTATCTGCTGCCTTTGGATATTAAAGGGGGAAAAACTTCTCATGTTTCTAATAAAGCTAGACTAAGGCTGCAATCCTATAATTGCCTGTCAATAAGTCACATTGAACTCAAGGGTGCTTGCTATCGAGTAGATATGTATAAGACTATACTGCATGGCTTCAATCCTATGCACACACTAGGACACACTTCTGAACAAACATGCACAGGATTGCACCAAGAGACACAAGCAAATGACAAAGAAATTTAACATTACCTCCTCTTTGATTTCTTCCTTGACCTGACACACAGGCTTCAACTCTGGCTTTGCTGGTTCATTGGGAGCTAGGTAATCCTTGGTGTATAGGCTCTCGAAGAGTTTATCAACAAAGCCTGAGGTTTCTGGAAGAGACATACAGAAAAAAGGAATCATTCCAAAAGAGATCCTACTCCCTAGTTTTATATTAATCACACTTTGATCCAGGCCAGTTGAATTCCTTGTGCCTGAAAGAGCGCTGGTCTAGTTTTCTCATTAGCAAAAAAGTCTGCCATGCTACACTGCAAGTCTCTTTAAAAGTAAGGAGTATTTAAAAATTCATTTGCCAAGTGACACGGAGGTCTACCATTTGAAGGAAATGAAATGTTCCACAAAAGTACACTCTTGTATGGTGTTGTCACCATAGTTAAGATCAACCAGTCTATGGTTCAGACAACTCACTAAACTGTAATTAATCTAATTACATTTTAGTCAGTGCTAAACTATGGTTTAGTATTACACTGAAATGCAGCCAATGTTTTGCGGCTTATGTTCAAACACTTTGTGATTCATATTTGTATTTCATAGCTAACACATGCTACACTAACTTAGAGATGAACTGGTTTGTGCCATAATAAAATTGTGCTCTAGTTACTTCTATTTTTTTGTCTTCATAAGTTAATATGGATACTCTTTGGCCAATGTAAAGATGTATTTCTTCAGTAACTGTGCACAGAAGTTAAAACTATCTGTGACCGGGGGGGGGGGGGGTTCACACTCTTATATACTGCTTAATTGTAAATAGGCAAAGTTCCTTTATGAGTACAGTACAATTGTTTTACTGAGAAGTTTATACAGTTGGAGCTGCTATCATATAATTAAGCTCCATCTAGGTGACCCTTGGGGGTCCCTTCAGACTCTACAAATCTATGATTCTATCTCCAGGTCTCCTACCTAAAGTTTCCTACCACCATATTCACAAAATCCTGCCATTAGCAAGAAATAAAATAAAATAAAATAAAAATCACAGCAGTACCTTTTTGCAGAAAGACATCTAGCTGATCAGCGCAGAAAGCCTTCAGTTCTTTTTCTGGTTTATCTTTTTTGACCAATGCCACAACATAGTTAGCCAAGGCTGATGGATCGGCATCACATCTAAGGAAAAAAATACTGCTATCGTTATGTAACTTACAGCATTATGAGTGTAATACACAATGAAGCATTACAATGGATTCCTCTTCAGTGAAAACATGTCATTAAGAATGAATACCTCCCCTCATTATTAAGTAGCATGTCCCACAAATTTTAGTGGGCCATGCTTCCAAGTACATATGCTTAGGCTAAGAGCCTTAGAATGAAGTCTTCTAATTCATGTTGCTATTGTTTTAATTTAACTAGTGCTCAATACAAAAATAGAATTGATACAAAAATAGAAATTATGTTGAACAAATGCTATACAAACAAACAAGCAAACCTACTACTTGGTATGATTTTGACAGCTCTGTAGAAGAACTAAGAACATAAAAGAGCCCTGCTTGATCATGCCAAAGGTCCATCTAGTCCAATTCCCTGTTTTCACCATGGCCAACCTATGAGAAGCAAGCAGGGCATGACTGCAGCAGGGCTCTCCCCAATTCTGATTTCCACAGTTGAGCAAATAATCACTATTCTACCCTCAAAGTGTCCTTTCTGAGGTTTTTAATTCAGCTGAATTAAACACTTCCTCTTTGCTCCTGGATGCTGAACCACAAATGGCTTAATTACCTGGGCAACTGGGCCATAGCAAAATGGTACGACATATGATTGGCATGCAAAGAGTATCAGTTTAATGCCTGGAGACTCCAGTTAAAGTCTAGATGGGACCCCGGCATGAGACTCAAGACAGCCAACTCAACAATAATGTGAGATGGACCAAAGGATCTGGCTCAGTATAAGGTAGCTGTAGATATTCAAGAAATCTAAAACATACGGTAAGTTAGAGACATTTTTCTACTTTTCGTATGTTAAATGAAGCATGTTTTTATGACCAGTTCTGAAACCAGGGCTGAAAAAAATGCATGTTGATCTAACAAGGACATAATATTCAAAACTAGGTTTCAGCAACTGTATTTACATACAGCTGTGACTGCAAGCATAACTCCAACAACTATCAATATCAACCAAATATGTAATTTAGCAGATTAACCAAAATGGTTTGCCCAAAAACTACTATGCACAACTAAATATACTGGGTGAAATTTAATGTTGCGCTATGATAAACATTCAATCTGCACAAGCTTATCCAGTAGCCAGAAGGAACGATTTATTCTACCCCCACCCCTGTACTAGGGGTACTCCTAACCCTCCTGAGCCAATTTCAGGGGGCAAGCAGGGGGAGGAGAGTGGGGAAGCCCCATTGGACAAACAGAAGCCCTTGCCTAGGACTTTCACTCATAGAGTTTGCTAGGTGAATCCCACCCACAGTAAAGAATTTAGGAACTTTTCATGGTCATAATTATGCAAGTCTGTAATTATGGATTAAATGCCCAAATTGCCCAGAAATGCAAATGTGAAATTGCTACTTCTTTATTGTTTAATAATAAATCAGAATTTTGTAATAGTTGAAATAGGAAATGCATATTAAAGCCAACAAAAACACAAAGGCAGTATAATTAGCACTTGAAATGTCTTCAAGGAACTGGGCAGGCATTTGAAAATTAATGCTTCACAACTCTATGCAGCAGAGAAGTACACATTAAGATTATACAAATGAGACAGAAATGTACTCTGTCTATTTACAACAAGGTAGTTCAAGTTTAGTTTTAACTCACTCTTGGCATATTCAAGAGTGTCTGTAGTCTTAACTCTCTGTTCAGAACTTTAAACTGAAGTCACGTATCAATTCAAGCTAATAGTTTGGTGTAGAGTACTTGCTCCCAAGGTTAAGTGCAGGGAAGTTGACATGTTAGCTCCTGGGCCAAAAAGACAATTAACAGACCAACTGCAAAAATATATATAACATAAGATTTCCGTCTAGTGTCTCTGCCTGCTTATCACTGATGCAGTGATATACACTCAGAATTTAAGTGTCAGCTTGACAAAACACTAGCTTATTGAGCAACAATGTCAAACTCTCAGTATATATCCAGGATGGGGAACTGTATCTTAACAGTAGTCCAAAACTCCCCTACTCCCATGGGCCACTTTGACAACTGCAGATATGGGAGATAGCAAGGCTTTTGTGGAGGGTTGCTGTGAACCCTTCCAAATGGAGGCTCACATATATTATAAAGACACCACAGTCTCCACTGTGCCTCATTTCCAAAAAGTAAACACAGACCCTGGGTAAGCAGCCCAAGGAAACCCAAAGCAACTTATAACCAAAAGCTTGCAACTAAAAATAAAAACACAATCAAGATTGCCCTCTTCCGTCTGAAGTGCTCTTTTTAACTGCCCTAACAAACAACTTATCAACCCCCAACATTTCAGATGTTATGACAAAGGGATGAACACAGGACGGGGCAACATTTTGTCTCCACTGTCGCACTCCTGCAGTAAGGCACACTTGGCCTAATGCTGCATGTTTTAATTTTCAAGGAGCTGCTCTGAAGAGTAGTTCCCCTGGTTTTGTTAAAGTGATATATACTGTGGTAGCTATGCATTATAAAACAATTAGTCACCAGATTACAGTTTGGAATAACTACGAGCAAGTGCAGAAGACAGAAAGCAGCACCCTGCATAGCCCAATAACCTCAGCACCTACTGTGTGTGTGTGTGTGTCCCACCCAAACAACCTACTTCCTCACGCGGCCCCTCAGCGGCCTCCCCGCCCCATAACCACTTATAACCTTAACCTCGTTCCTGAGGCACACCCCTAGTTGACGCCAGTTGCCCCGCACCCCCTGCCGACCCACAGCAGCTCTTCACGAATCCCCTCTTGCCGCCGCCGCCTCCTGGTACGAAGCCCATCCCCGCACATGTACCCCAGGACTTGAGGCATTTTACCAGTACCGACCCCCCCCCTCACCTATTCATTCACCCCACTGACTCTTTAGCAAGGAGCCCCCACATACACGTAACTCCTCTTTCCCAGCTCGCCCCCCCTTTCCTCGGTTGCCTCTCACCCCTCGGCTCCCTTCTCCCACATGGGAAGGCCTCCGCCGCTGCCCCGCCGCCGCTGCCCCTCGGCCTCCTCCACTCCCCACAACCAGCCCCCGCCGCACTCACATTGGCTCCAGCAACTTGGCCAGCCAGGATTTGAGCGCGTCCACGTTCTCTATGATCATGATGGTGGCGGCGGCGGCGGCGCTGCTGCTGCTGCGGCGGCTACACTCCGGGCAGCATCTCTCCGGCTCCCTTCCCCCACCCGCCGCTCCCCCGCGAGCAGTTACTCGCCCGCGGCAGCTCCCCCGCTGTCCTGTCGCCCAGGCAGGGCCTAAGAGTCAGACCAGGAACTAGCTGAGCCGAGAGCGCAGCCGAACCTGCTGGGTGCCGGAGAGGGGGGAGGGCGGGCACCCGGTCTCCCGGCGGAGCCAATCGCACGGCGAGGCCCCGAGTCGAGCGAGCCAATCCGCGGCCGCGGGAGGTAGTGGGCGAGCGGGTGTGGGAGGGGGGTGAGTGGTGAAAGGCCGCAGCAGGCTAGGTCGAGGCAGCACGCGTGAAACCCTTTGCGGGCGCGCGAGCAACGTGAGCGGGAAAGAGGAGGGGGGAAATAACAAGGGTCGGCACCGCTCCCGAGGGCCAGGTGGCTTCGAGCCAGGCCTCGGCACGCCGTATAGACGGCGCTCGGGAACGTGCGCAGTGACTGCGAAGGAAGGGGTTGTCTCTGAGCGCGTGCAGAGTCCAATCCCGCCCCCAACAGACACAGGCATACACACGCACACAACCAGTGGATGGGACTGCAACCAAATAAAGTATGGTATGTCCTCTGCGTTTTCCAAAGCATGGAAGCATAGTTTCCATTTTATTTCTAGCAAGTGGAAGGTCGCTTGCGAATTATTGGTTCCGAGCTCAGTGGAATACGTATTAGGAGTCAACGTACATAGGAATCTTTCTTAGAGACATTTCTTTGTAAACTGCAATTCTAAACACGCGTACTAGAAAGTTCTGAGCTTGCGTGTTCTCCAATGGGGGTGGGGCCCTCATGGAATCTAAACCCCACCCCCTTGGTATGCAGAGATTTTAGCCAATCTCTCGGTGTTAGCTATAAGGGGTTGCCCCCTGGCCCCGCTGTGACTGGAACAGTGTCAGTGATCTGGACCTACGGTTTGGATTGTGCCGTACAGAACTCGTCTTTTCTCAGTAGGAAATTGGTCTGATCTGTGCGTCTCTATTTCTAGAGATGTGCTTGCAAGGTGCGATCCTGCTTTGTTCTGCAATATTACGTTTAGTATCCGTTTCAAGAAAGTTTACACACTTACCTGGGAGTAAGTCCCAATGGAGACAATAGGACTTCTAAGTCTTGGATCGTGCAGCAGTGCACTCAACAAAACAAGGAACAACCAGTTCCAGTTGAGATTGATGATGTCTAAAACAAAGGATATGGTAACAAAGTGCATTACTGGATTTATGGGGGGAGAAATCACTTGACATGCATTAAGTCCACAACTTGAGTGAGGGTTATGTTCTGGGGATTGCACTTAAAACTAAAATTGTGTATAGTGAAAACCCATTGGGTTCAATGGCGGGTGGGATTGCCATAGTTACTTTTCCCAAAACCTTGCTCCCTCTTTAATTTTTCTTTTGCAGTGTGCATAAAGCCGAATAAGCACAAGTTAAATGCATGTGAGTTGAGGGTTTACTGTACTGTGAAAGGAAAGCAGCAAACATAATAAAGTTGAATCATTCTTCCTGATATGAAAGTTTCTTTGAATTCTAGGACTTATGACACTTATGATACACTTATGTATATGCACCTATTATAAGGTTGTCTTAAAGCTCTAGACATTGTGAAGCTGGGCACATGACTGTCCTCAGACCATTTCAGGTGGGCCTCAGTTGCAGAGCCTGCCCAGGGCCTCTTCATTTGTCTGCCCTGCTCCATAGCCATTCCATAGCCTTATGGTTAGACCTGTGTCCATATGAGCAACTCCTTGCATGCTGAGTAAAGGTGGCTGGGAGACAGATGAAGGGAAGGAAGTTCTCCTTCCTCTGAAAGAAAAGAGCCACAAGACCTGGTGAAAGAAATTAGAAAGGGAGATAAAAGGTTAATTATCATAATTGTTAATATTAATAAGAAGAAATAAACTCTGAATAATAATTATTAGTAAATTGGGAACTTAAAGGAAGGTCATAAGAGTAGAAAGCTGTTATATAGGAGTAAGACGTTATTAAATAAACTGGTAGCCTGGGAATGGAAGGAAATGAAGTACAGGTGGAGTTTGAAAGGAAAATGGGAGAAGAAATCACAGAGTGATAAAAATACGTTTTCTGAGAGTGGTAAGGGGAAAATGTAAAAGAAAAAGCATTCTCCACTTAGAGCCTCTGGATCAGGAAATTCTACCCAAAATGGGGAGGCTGAGTTACAATACATTGAGAGTAAATGTCTTTACTTATCTTGAGAAACACAGCTATGGAATTCCTTGGCACAAGAAAATGATGTGGCAAAGAATTTAGTAATTTCCAAAGATGGATTAGATATTAATAGAAAGCGAAAGTAATTGCCAACTGTAAACACCTTTGATGGGTTTTGTTTTTTGTAAACTACTTAGAAGTGGTTGTTGTCTTTAACAACCAAGCAGTTATATACGTTTTATGAAATAAATAAAATTATGCCACACTCTGCCTCCATCTGCCACCATTTTGTGGCTGACACTGCCCTTACACTACCATTTTATGACTGGTGGGCCTCTAATTTTCAGCTGGCTCAAGCCTGTGGATAGAAGGTTCAAGACCCGCGCATGAACCTAGTTGGTTTAACTAAACTAAATTGGAACTTGTCATTCTAATTTATTATGTACATGAGCATACCATAATAAATATTATTTTGCTTTCTGATAGCAGACCAAGATAAATAGCTATATTAAGAACAATGAGTAAACAGCAGATTTGAAATGGCAGCCATTTTGAAATCACTCAGTGATGTGTGTTAAAACAGTACTGTATATTAGCTTCACCTGGTTAAATAACAATAGCATAACACCATAGCTATTTGAGGTACTAAAGCTTACCGGTATGTTCTGTAAGTGCTGTATACAGTGGTACCTCGGGTTAAGTACTTAATTCATTCCGGAGGTCCGTTCTTAACCTGAAACTGTTCTTAACCTGAAGCACCACTTTAGCTAATGGGGTCTCCTGCTGCGCTGCTGGAGCACGATTTCTGTTCTCATCCTGAAGCAAAGTTCTTAACCTGAAGCACTATTTCTGGGTTAGCAGAGTCTGTAACCTGAAGCGTATGTAACCTGAGGTACCATTGTATTAGTTTCACACCCTGCTGAAGAACAAAGGTATAGAATGCACAATAAATTTGTTTAATTTCAATTTTAACATTACTGTATTCTATCATGTTTTTAAGTGGACCTTAGGTTTTGTCTATGGATCTGTATAAATGAATACCATGTATAATCTGCAAACTGAACCAGTGTCTTGGGGCTAATATAGTTTCATCATGTTAAAGCTTCTGATCATTCCTTCATACCTTTCTATTTTTGAAACACAGGCTTTGACAAAGGCTTCTCATGGTTTTAGCACATTTATTTTACAGCGTATTTTATTTATTATACATTTCCACCCAGAACACAGTGGGACAATCCCAGGTGAATGGGTAAACGGGAACACTAACGCCAGTTAGTTGGAAGTAGTTGGCATAGTGAATTTGGTGGGATTCACATCTGAAAACATACACACAATAAAGATTGCTTTGGGTGTCTACCATTTTCTGCACCCTGACTGCATGTGACTTTGAAGGTGCAGAAGCTGTTTCCCGCTTTTTAAGGTTTTTCTACAACTTCCAGGGACTTTGAATGCTTATGACAGAACTATGCAGAAAACTATTCTGTCAAAATACATACATAGTTTCTGCTCCTGTTAAAGCTCTTAGGGCAGGACTCCTGCAATACTATCGTATAGCCAAAACGGGCTCTTTTTTAAGCATGAAGGAGGAATCAAAGGATATTCCCAAGCTGTCAATTCTTCGTTGTCACATGGACAAAGCGGGAGGGTGGAGGAAACAACAACGAAAAGGGCCGCTTTAGCGCCCTCCCCCTGCGGAATCGGACCAAGAAAATTAAAGGTTCGGACACCCCTGTTTTTAGACATTGGTGCGGCTCTCAGCCCCTGTGCATTAGGGGAATCGTAGTATTCCGTTCTAGGAAAGCTCGGCTCGTGAAGAACCACCCGGCGAGCGCGATGCCTTTCGGGAGTCGCAGTTCTACAGCCTTGTCAACGTTTGCTTTCGCGGCGTGTGGACTCCAGCTCCCGGCAGCCTTTGCGAAGGAAGCTGATGACATCTGCGCTCCCGTTGCATTGTGGGGGAACCGGCAGCGTGGAGTGGAGGAGGCTCGAGCCGTGAGAGCAGCTGTTGGCTGAAGAAGCTCGGGAGCGATGACGGTGAATACGGCCGTTGGTTTTGGGTGGATGAGGGGGGGTTAGTTTTTTTTTGGGGGGGGGGTTCCGTCTTGGACCAGAAAATGGACCCCTCTCCTGCAAGCAGAAGGGAATGGAGGAAGGCCGACCAGCCACCGACCCCCCTCCCTTCCTATGGGCTTCCTATTGCTGTGACAGCTCCGTCAGTTATAAGGGGGCTTGTCTAGCATTTCCATGTCAAATCGCTAAACGTGTTTCACGCCAAGCAAGCAAGTTGCATATGCTTATTTTGAGATACATCATAGAAAATAGCTTATTTGTCGGGGTTGTGAGTGAGTCTAGTATTCCCGTTATGCGGTGGGCTCCATTGGATTGACTCAAATTCAAGAAGCAGTAGATATTAATATGCGAAGTTTCCCTTCAAGTGTCTTTTACCTCTTACCCTGAGGCATCCCATTATTTATTGTTTAGAATAGTTGGACATGCTGCATTATATAGAAGGTCTCACGATTTTAAAAGAACCCTAAAGTCATTGTTAAAAATCTTCAGCAGTAGTGCCGCGGAGAAGGGTTGAGATTATATGCTGGAAACTCCTTTTCCTTCCTGAACGGTATCCTGGTCAGCATAGTTTCGTGGCTGAACGTTGCACATTTAATAGTAAAGTAGATGAGAGAACCATGGCAAATACAGCTTGCTATTTAGAAATGATAAAAGCTGTATTTCTTGAGGTTATATATTTTATGCAACTGTTAAAGATTTAAAATCCCATCCTGATTCATCTCCATCATCTCTGAGCTCTGCTTTTTATGGGGAAAGTGACAGTTGTGTAAGCCATTTAACAAAAGATGGCATGCTTGTTAGGGTCTTCAGACAAAATTTGTTGCCACAGCTTTGTCTAAAGGTTATGTTGATGGGCAATTTGTATTAAGTCTTATGTACAGTATTTTATAGATACCTTGTGATGTCTTGCCTTATTTACTGGCCCCTTATTAGCAACATTAGAGTTTCTTTCCTGAGAAAGGCCAGTGGTCTTGAGCCTTTTGGGGTAGGCCAGCCCCTCTACATTATTGATGTGGCTGATCTGCTGAAAGTGAACATCATAAATTCATTTTTGAGGTATAATACATTGCATCAATAGTTGTGAGTCTGTGTCAAGGAGCTTTCATTTTAAATGTAAGATGCCTATTTTCAAACTAGATTAATGATCATGTAAAATAGGTGAGTTGGGTCTTTTTGTATTGCTATATTAGCTGCATCTGCATTGGCTTCTAGTATGTTTGTGGCCCCGACTTAAAGTGCTAGTTATTGCTTTTAAAGTTCCATATGCTTTAGGATCTGCAAAACTGCCTTCTCCGGCCTGAATCTGCCCACATATTATGGTCAATGTAGAGATCATATTATATTTTCAGGATAATAATAATTTATTTTTTATATGCCACCCATCAGACTGGGTTACCCCAGCCACTCTGGGTGGTTTCCAACAAATTAAAACACAGTAAGAAATCAAGCATTAGTGAGGATGCAAGGCGGGTGGTGGTGTTGGCAGTGACGATAACAACTTCTGAATGCTTTCTACCTCTGGTTCATCTATGTAATGTGCTAATTGCTTCAAATGTAATAAATCTGATGTGTTTGTGGTAACACTAGTCCGACTGCTCTTTGCCTCATTAACCAATAATATGACAGGCTGGGCTCAAATTTTTCATGCTCCTCTAGTCAGGAAGAATTGTCCGATTGTGCTTGAGCTTGCATAGCACCTCAGTCTCCAATTTAAAGCCACTAAGAGTATCCAGCTGATGAAATGTAGTTAGAGTATGACAGATTAAAATTAATTTCGTTTCAGTGCTGTCAGTTAATATGCTGCAAAATAGTTTTGTGCAGATGAGCATTTTGTAATTAGATGTTACCTGTGTGTGTATTTCTTTCTCCTAGAGCTTCAAGCAAAAGTATCTGCATTGTAAAAGTCACTTGCTTTCACACTTTCTGTGCCTGGGCATTACTTTAATTCTTAAATTGTATCTTTTTCCAAGAGAAAACCTTTTCAGTTATACTTTTTTTTAATTTAAAAGCAACTCCAAACCATATTTGAGACAGTGATGTAATTACTGGCTAATTAACCAGACTAAGAAAGCTCTAAAATTTTGTCACACTTTTGACAGACACCTTGTTTAGTCATCCTTGTAACTGAGTCCCTAACTGTCCCCATTTATTTCCTCCTGCAGACACGAGTGCATTGTTTAAGGGGGTAGGTAGAGTTAAAGTTCTAAACTAGGCACAATGTTTTGATAAGGGCAACGCCTACCTTACTTCTCTGAAATGGGATAGCTCAGTACCTTAACGTGGTCCAGTGCCTTTTCTGTCCAGAGTGTGCAGAAATGCATCAGACTCTGAAGATCACATAATAAACTCTGAAGAGAGCCTCATATTGCACACTGCCGATAATAATAATAAATTTTAAAATGTGTTTATTTATTATTTTCCTTTTGCATATGTCTCAAGGTGATGTACATAATAATGCCAGACATTTTGCTTATTAAAGATGTCAAGTTGAAGGTTTTTAATGCGTGGCAGCAACTAATAAATGAGTTTTCTGGCAAACTGACCTTGACATCTTGCAGAATTGATAATTCCAAAAAACATACACTAGGATCTAAGCTCATATGGAAGCATGGATAGAAATTTAAAGTATTTTCCTGTAAATGCTCATAACTACTTTTTAATGCAGTAACCTTGAACAATGTATAGGAAACATCTTACTTGATGAATGTTGTGGAGGGTGTGTGATAGATTCTGTACATAGTGGATTGTAATACAGTGGTGCCCCGCAAGACGAATGCCTCGCAAGACGAAAAACTCGCTAGACGAAAGGGTTTTCCGTTTTTGCGTTGCTTCGCTAGACGAATTTCCCTATGGGCTTGCTTTGCAAGACGAAAACGTCTTGCGCTTTTTTCTTAAAGCCGCTTGAAGAGGCGCAGTTGCGACGGACCGTGCTTCGCAAGACGAAAAACATCGCAAGACAAAAAGACTCGCGGAACGAATTCTTTTCGTCTTGCGAGGCACCACTGTATTCCAGTGAGATTCTGTGTAGGCGTTTATTGACTTTTAAACTATTCACTTGCTCTAAGAGATTTGTCTTCTTCCTTAAGGAACGGAAGGGGACAGCTAAAGTGGACTTCTTGAAGGCAATTGAAAAGGAAATCCAAAAGAAGTGGCATGATGAGGGAGCATTTGAAGTTAACGCAGCAGATGCTGCAAACCACAAAAGGTGGGGGTACTCTTTCCAGAATTATGACAAAAACTAGAGAGGGGAATGTGCAGAATATTGAAGGTTTGGTTCACTGTGGCTTTTGAGGAGCCTGAATTGCGATCGGTGTCTTGAGTCTCAGTTGTACCTGTTTGGTTGAATTTGCATGCCATTGTGAGTTCACATTTGGATAGCTATGGCAATTAGCACCATTAAAATACCTGAACAGCCACTGAGGAGATTCCAACCAGGTTTTTTTATGTCAGTTTTTTTCTCTAGCATGGAAACTTGAGCTATTTGTACATTTGTATCAACAGTTGCATTGTGTTCTTAAAATGGTTTGAAAATGGTTTGAAAAGCAGGACATAAATATTTTTTTAAATTTTGTTAATTGATTATGTACCCAGAAGGAGTTAGGGTTTTTTTCCTATGCAACTTAAAAGATTTTAGGTGATTATCAGAAGAACATATTTAAAAAAAGTGCCAGTAGTGGCTTGTGATAGGTGTAGCAACTAGATATTACCTTCAAAGAACATTTCTATCACATAAGAGGGAAGACTTTTTCAAATATGATTCCTGCTATTCTACACATCTTTGTCATCTTCCTCTGGAGTTTTTATTTGCTTGGATGGACATTTAATCACTCATTTCAAGAAAACTCATATTTAATTGATGACAGTGCAATCCTATGCATTCTTACTCAGAAGTTCTGCTGAGTGCAATATGATTTATTCCCTGGTGAGTGTGTTTAGAAGTGTAGTTTAAAACTGAATCTTTAGTTGGGCGGCAGACCCAATTTATGACATTTTTAGTGTTCATACTGGAGTCAGTGCATTTGCCACAAGTGAAATGCCCTATAGCAGGTACTGATGTGGTTGTATGCAACATCTTTCTTAAACATTTCTGTATCACACATCCCTGAATAAGGGAATATAGAATTGTAGTATTTGTAATTTTTTAGTTTAGTTTCTGCAGATCATTTGATGCACATTTTTTTTGTTTTGCAATCTCCATTCAGCAATGGCAAGTACTTTGCCACCTTTCCGTATCCATACATGAATGGCCGGCTTCATCTAGGACACACGTTTTCCGTATCCAAATGTGAGGTAAGAAATTTTCCTTGTTAGCAACAAGCCTCACCAGGGAAAATAAGTGTTCTTGCTCAGTCCTTGAGCCATTTAAATGTAGGCCAACTTTTTCTAGCCTGGTGACCTCCAGATGCTGTTGGAGCACACCTGCCATTCTCCCTGCCTATTGGCCACTTGGCTAAGTCTGAGGGTTAAAAGAGTGCAAAACATCCGGAGGCCACCAGGTTGGGGAAGGCTGCTGTAGACTGGCCTAGAAAGCTCACTCTTGCATATTATCTGTGTCTCAGAGCAAGAAGTATATATAGAGGGGCGTCCTCAGTGATTTATATCACTGTTGACACTCTTCAGAGATCCGCTTAAACAACACAGTTTTCAAATATTTGCAAGATGTTTTTATTTGTGCTTATCCTGACTGGGGGGTAAATGGAGGTTTTAGCAGTTGTTAAAGTTTTATTTCTCGTAACCTGGTCAGATAACGTGTTTTATATTAACTTAAAAATATGTATTGTTCCCAGTGCGGAGATTTTGAGATGGAGCAAACAAAAAATTTAAATCACTGTAGATTTTTTCTTTGCTCTAGGGAGTAGAAGCTCTCTAAAATCTCCGTTGTGAAGACATCAGGCCGTATCCAACAAAGTCATTGAGCTCAGGCAATGATTTGCACTGGGGCAGATTGCAGGGGGTGGAGCAGGGAAGAGAGGGAGAGGAAATTCCATAGCATGAGCAGAAGTCGTTCTATGAACTCAGTAACTTAGCTGGGAATTAATAACTTTGCTTTTTCTGTTCCTTTCAAATTGTGTGTTGTAGCAGTTGTAGTACCACAAATAGCAGAAAGAAAGTGTGTGTCTTAAAAGGATTTCCAATGTTTACAACTAAATGCAAGCACTTCTTAATACTTCTAAACCACCTATTTGTGTTTGATCCCACCCATTTTTCCAGTCCTGCATGCTCTCCCCCTCCCTTTATTTTTCTTGAAACTTGGAAGCTTACTTGATATATGCTATATTATTGCCATTGTGATCCTGTTTCCCACAGTTTGCAGTTGGGTACCAGAAACTAAAAGGAAAAAGCTGCCTGTTCCCTTTTGGACTACATTGTACAGGCATGCCCATTAAGGTAAAATTTGGGTTTTGTTTTCTTCTTCCTTTTTGGCTCTTATGCTGTATGACTTTTTCTAAAAATAAAATATTTTTTTATAAACCATTCTATTTTTGTAGCAGGGGTGCACAGATTCTGAGTTTAGAAACAAAGTGGTGTGTGTGTGTGACATGCTTTAAATTTGGACATCAGTAGGTATAAAACATGCACATAGGCGTGTTATGGTAAAAGATGTGAAAATTCTGGTTTAGCATAGCTGTTTGAATGAGTTCTTTCTCATAGTAATCAGTACTCATGTGAGTGGCATAGCAGTTGCTTCCATATATGGGTTTAAAATTTTCTCAGGACCCACAGATCTCTTAGGTGTGCTGAAGGGTTTGGGCATCCCTAGTGGGATTTTTAATTCTCTCCCCGCCCCTTTGAACATGTCACATTCTGTTTCCCCTCTGCTTCAAAAACAGTTTGCTAGGAATAGCAAGCAGATGTTCGACCACTCATTCCAAGTCTCTGTACATGAAAGTAGTTACATGGTCCTTTGGATCCCTGACCATAATGTCCTAGTATCTCCTGTGTTTCTGGTATCATGAAGAAAATGTAGTAGAGCAACAGCTTGTTTATTTCTATGGCTTCTAGTAAGTTAGCTCTAATTGCTGATGCAGAGCATTTCTTTTCATCATTTCATTTTGAAGCTAAAATGAAGAGACCCTTTCTTTAAAATTTTTGCACACCATAAGTGAGCCAGCCTTTGAGGGAATGGCATGGCAGATCACTTACTACGCTGTCAACTTCAATTGAAGATGTGATGCCAGGTTTGGAATTGAAGGAAAAAACACCAGGAAGCATCCAGAAAATGAACTGTCAAAACGAGAGACCAAGTGCCAGGATGCTGATGAATATTTATTGTTAAATGAATATTTATTGGTAGCCTGGCATGTTTCAGCCAAAAGTCTGCCTTTAGGGGCTTTATATGCTTGCACAGATATCTGGAATCTGCACAAGCAAATAAGCATATTGGACCACCAATAAATATTCATCAGCAATCCTGACACCTGGTCTTTCTTTTTGGCAGCAAGTTTGGAATTGCCAAAATATTTTATCCCAAGCCTTGCACTGTTGAATCATTGATCCATCTATACTAACTGAGTCACTCCGGATTTTTCCATAGGCATGTGCAGATAAGTTGAAAAGAGAAATGGAGCTGTATGGCTGTCCACCAGAATTCCCTGATGAAGAGGAGGAGGAAGAGGAAGTGCCAAAGGGGGAAGAAGTGGTCATCAAAGACAAGGCTAAAGGCAAAAAGGTATAATTTAAAATATAAATGCTTCATGGTGCTGTTGTAAGATTGTTTGCATCTCAGGAGTACAGATGTAGACTTGCATATATCGTCCATAAATGTGCAAAAAATTAATGGACATGTTCATTCTACACTTATGAATATAATAAAACTGATATAGTTCATCTGCTTTACTTAGTCTATTTACTTTGCTTTCTTATTTTCTTTGAAGAGTAAGGCTGCTGCCAAGACTGGCTCTTCAAAGTATCAATGGGGGATCATGAAATCTTTAGGTCTCTCTGATGAAGAAATAGTGAAATTTTCAGAGGCTGAACATTGGATTGATTATTTCCCGCCCCAGGCTATTCAAGATTTAAAGAGCATGGGACTGAAGGTACTTGTTTATTCTAAAAGCATAACTTTTAAAAAGTCTTTCTCTTAGGTTAATTTATTTCCTCTGAGTGACCGTGTGATGTTATGCTGTAGAGCTTTTAGAAATAAAATGTTGAGTCACAAAGTTTGACATCAGCTGTAACAGTGTTTCATAAACATCTGCCTACTTATAGCAAATGTTTTGGTTGTTCTTATTTAGAGGGGAAATAGCTTTGAAAGATTGAGTTACATCAGCAGTTATTGTTGCAGGAATTCTGAAGTTGGAAACAGTTACAGATAGGTAGCCGTGTTGGTCTGCCATAGTCAAAATAAAAAATTAAAAAAAATAAGGAAGGAATTTTTTTATTTTGAAGTTGGAAACGTTTACTTTTTCCGTTTTGAACAACTAATGTCCATGGCATATGACTTTTTGTTTTTGAAAGTCCCCTAGCTTTTATATTCATCTTGCCATGCCACATGGAATGGAGGCGATGCGGTTCTAAAGTCCTCTTGGAATTAGTTTCACAATTTGTGAGAACTCTTGATGGTGAGACAGAGTTTCCATATAAACTTTTGGAACATCATGCAACTCCTCATTTTTATGAACTTCTAGGTAGACTGGAGACGTTCTTTTGTCACCACTGATGTCAACCCCTATTACGATTCTTTTGTACGATGGCAATTTCTAACTCTGAGGGAAAGAAATAAAGTTAAATTTGGGAAACGGTAAGATAGTCCTTTAATATATTCGTTCTATAAAACTTGAAGAATTGATTGACGTATCCTCTTGCTTAGCAATGTGTACCATTTCATAAACGTGGCCTGGGGAATTCTTTGATTATAGGCTTTCTGAGCTCACCAGTCCAATAGCCAATAGCTTCTTTGGTGTGAGTGCTTGTGGATAATTCTGTCAAATGTTGGAGAGTACATGTGCAGCTTTAAACTTTGACTGAATTATCCCATTTATGAAATGAGAATTATTGACATGATCAGTAGTTTCCTTTTCAAATGAAGTAAAATAAATGATCAAATTAATAAAAGCAATTGTCAAAATTGCAAATTATTATCCTGCATTTTGTAAATGAGTAGATCATTAATTATATTGGTACAGGTGCTGTTGTTTTGCACCACGAGAACCAGAGTGGTCATGTGATATACACCTGCTTCTATACTGACTAGATAGATGGCATTCTATTTCAGTAAAGTAATAAAGAGAGCCTGTGTTAGCCAAGTATTTTGACTTAGATTGAGGATCTTCTGTGGGAAGTGAAAGCCAAATAGAAAACAAGAAACAGTGCCCTCTTCAGTCCTGTCTAGATAGTAGCTTTCTCCTTGAAATTATTCAGCTATGAGGAAACCATTGAGAGCGTCTGAATTTCATTTTAAGCTGGCATTGTGACCTAAACACAAAGGATTTCCTGTTCAATCTCTCTTGCACTTATCTAAATAATGTATTTAATTTGTCTTTTAGA
This sequence comes from Podarcis vaucheri, assembly GCF_965113315.1. Taxonomy (NCBI): domain Eukaryota; kingdom Metazoa; phylum Chordata; class Lepidosauria; order Squamata; family Lacertidae; genus Podarcis; species Podarcis vaucheri. The sequence goes on from NC_138760.1 coordinate 58,568,468, forward strand.
TACACCATTTATTCTCCAAAAGATGGACAACCATGCATGGATCATGACAGGCAAACCGGGGAGGTAACAAAGGATGTTTGATTCATTTGACTGCTAATGATATACTGCATTTGGACTGAAGAAAATAAAGCATTTACAGTCTATTTGAATCCTCACTTAATTACTTTAAATATCTAAATGAGAACCTAAAGGGGTTTAGGTAAATTCTGCACAGAAGTCTTGTAGAAATAGTTTGATATGGAAGCAGGAATAAGTTTTTTATTGAGAGCGAAAAAGGACAAAAATAAGAAATTCCATTGGTCAATCTATTTAGATCTTGACCAGTGCATTTGTTTAACTGGAAGCTTGCATTTTTATGTTAGATTTTTCCACACAATCCCCACTTATTTATTTTAGCTTTCTGAAAGTTTTATCTTAGAAAGGATACATCATGGGTTATCTTAACTGCTGTCAATTAATAGGGATAGTGGCTGACATGCAGTCCATTCTAGTTTGCCTCTGGGCATCTGATCAGACTGAATAGTGGAAGTGGCATGCTCATTATTGTTCATGTATTGTCTCTTAGGGTGTTGGACCTCAAGAATACACACTAATCAAAATGAAGGTGGTCGAACCTTATCCTGTAAAGCTAAGGTAATTATCTGCATCTTGGCTAATACTGTAAATCTTTTTTGCATTGTGAGGTTAATTTGATTGGGGATCTCATAGATTACATTCATTATATAGAAACTGTCAGAATTAAAGGGGTAGAATTTCTAATACATAGTTTTAACTCCTCACACGTTTTCCCTTGGGGGACTTCCTTGGGAATCGTCATATTCTCAAATACTTTTCTAGACAACTTCTCCTTTCTTTTCACAGTGGCCTTAAAGGAAAGAATATCTTCCTAGTAGCTGCAACTCTGAGACCGGAGACCATGTTTGGGCAGACTAATTGCTGGGTTCGCCCTGATATGAAGTATATTGGCTTTGAGACCCTGAATGGGGATATTTTTATTTGCACACAGAGAGCTGCCAGGAATATGTCCTACCAGGGCTTTACAAAAACTAATGGTGTAGTTCCTGTCGTGAAGGAGCTGATGGGAGAGGTGAGCAATGGTGTCATCTATTGTTAAAGTGATTCATGAGGCAGAGGATGTAAGCAAACTTTGAGAAATGTTTAACTTGGAACTTGCAAATTCCACTAGTGCAGAAATGGCTAAGCAAGCCCTCCAGATGTTGTTGGAATCTCCACATAATCTTGAAAATAAAAGTGGCGTCATCTTCAGAACCAGCATTTATGTGGTTAAAATGATACCGTGCTAAAGGGCAAATTCTCATACAAAAGCATAGCACTGCAAAAATGTATGTTTTGTATGCATACATTTATAACAGAAATCTGCTACTTAATGCCTTACTCAGCTGTTGTGGTCTGGTTTCTGTGCCTTCCCTAGAATTTCTCTGCTGCATTTGACCTTTTCTGTAAGCACAAAAAGTAAAATATTGTGACTTGGTTTCAGAGAAACTGTGTGTAAATGAAGGCACTAGGATGTTTCATTTGTAAGTGATCCTATGGCCATAATGTGGGAGTCACCTCATCTTTAAAAATATTTCTTTTTTTGAGTAGGAGATCCTTGGAGCTGCCCTCTCTGCCCCTCTAACATCCTATAAAGTTATCTACACTCTTCCTATGTTGACTATTAAAGAAGATAAAGGTAAGGTTGCTGTACCTTCTTCTGCATCAGTTGCATATTGTGTGCAGATATAATTATTTTCTCATGGTGTAAGCCCATTCTATCCCATTTCTGCATTAATTCTTTTTTTTAAAAAATCAGTATGAAAATTCATATTTAAACACATGTTTAATAACAAGATACACATTTAAATATGTATTTCACACACATTTCTAAATGTATTCTATCCTTAAATATGAAATTTTCAAATTCCTTGTAATGTTTTTTAAAGCTGTGAACTATAGCACAAAAACTGGAGAGGTGTGAAATTGAAGGGTTTGGGAGGTGCAAATTAGGTCAGGTTGCTGAAAAATGCAGACCAAATGAAATTCTCCATCTGCACTAAACCAACATTTAGCGTGATGCGTACCAGACTTGCAGGTTTCTGGTTCACATGCCTCTCCCTTCCCATCCTTCTACACTTCTGGAAAAAGGAGTTCAGAAGTCTTTGCTTTCAGTTTTGCTTAACTGTGGTTTAGTGTTTTGTGCAAACCAGCACTGTGTTGTTGACATTAAATGCAGTTTATTTTCAAGTCAGATTGTTTCAAACAAACTATAGTTAATGTTAACCATGCTTGTTCCTGGCAGAATGTGAGAAACCTGTGGTAGGTTAATTGTGCTCTTCAACTCACCCGGGCAAGAACCATGCGACAATAATTTTGTAAATTCCTCCACTCCTCCTCCCTCTCCCATTCGTTTACTTCCATGACAGAGCCCATTAGAGAAAAGATAATATCTTGCAGAGAAAATTACTTATTTAAAAAAACAGTAAAGAGAAAGAAGTAACTTTAAAGGCTACAGGTAAACAAGGGAGACATAACTAACAAAAGGAAGAATGAGTGGAGGAAGCGATGAAATTCATAACACGTGGTTCCTGCCTTGGTGAGTGGAAGAGACAATTAACCTGCTGTAGGCTGGCCCATTTATTCTGCCAGAAAACACCAAGTAAACTTAAAGCAAGAGCTGTAGTTGCTTTTAAAAAGCTAACTCAGCCGTATGACTGAAATATGGGAATAATCCCACCCTTGCTGCTCTAGTCAAAGGATGTGGCTAATTTTTTATTATCATTAACTCGATTTACGCGTTTGTTTATGCGAGGTACATGCACATAGAAACCTTTTGGAATGTTTGCAATTAACTTTGCATTTTTATTCTGAATTTTGCCATAAAAATGCAAATGGGATAATATGTGTTTCCTGCTTCTAAGGCACTGGAGTTGTCACAAGTGTCCCGTCCGATTCCCCAGATGACATTGCAGCCCTGAGAGACTTAAAGAAAAAACAGGTGAACCGCTTAAGCCTGGGAAAACCCCAACTTGCTGGCAACTGATGGCCACAGTTTCTACAGGCGATAGCACAAGCTATTTCTTGCAGACACAATAGATGTATTTGGGTAGGATAGCCTTCTGCACCTGGTGCCCACCCAAGTGTTGTTAGAGTACAACTGCCATAATCTCTGATTATGCTATCTGGAGTCAATGGGAGTTGGAATCTAACAATAACTGGAAAGAAAAGGCTGGTGTAGGGTATCAGAAGGCAAGGAAAATGGGCAAAACCGGGCTCTTCATAAAACCTGTACAATTCATCAGTTAAGATTTCTTTAATGAAAAGATGAATCAGTTAATTTCTCATACATCTGCATGACAGTAAAAAGAATTATTTGGAGGCACAAAAGCATATGCTCCTTTATAATGCATGCTTGTTTGGGGGCAGACATTATACTAAAATAGGTGTTTATTCGTCTGTGTGTGTGAAAGAGGAAATGCCTGCTTTTAAAATGGTGCTTGGCAGCTGCAATTTTTTAAATTGTTTGCATTAAAAGTAATGTGCTTTCTAGTTAATCAAGGCACTTTTTTAGTTGATCAGAGGTTCAATTCATTAATCAAATTATTGACTTGATTAAATTTTGCAGTAAGGGCAAAGACCTGTTTGTCAGGTTTTTGTAGATTTGATTTTCATATTTGTTTTCAATTTCTTCATAGGCACTTCGAGCAAAGTATGGCATTAAAGATGAAATGGTCCTGCCATTTGAACCAGTAAGTGCAGCAGAGAAGGATTGTGTTGGGTGTTGGAATGGACAAAGCTGTCAATTTGTATTCTCTCTGTTTATTTTTCTAGTTCAGTTTATTATTATTATTAAAAATTTTATATCTCCCTTTATTCGAGGATCACAGGGAGGTTTACAATATAAAAACACAAAATATACCATAGCAACAAAGAAAAACAAGAAACTCTCAACGCATAATTTAAAAGGCCATAGATAATTTAATTAACCAAAGGCCTGGGAGAAGAGGAATGTTTTTCCTGGAGCCTAAAGATATGAGTTTTACACATTTCCACATCAGTGTGCATTATTTTAAAAGAGAAGCATTTTAGTGTGCATTTCTTCTAACATACAAATTCTGTACACATTCTAATTTTGCAATTTTGCCTGATATGCACAGTATTATAGGCTATTCCCCCTAATATAATTTAAATTAGTATATTCATTTTAATGTACACTTTCCTCTAGTATACACATTCCGTATTTGGTCAGAGAACTTGAACTTGATTCCAAAATGTGGAAGAATACAAATTTATTTCAGTTTGTGGGGGTTTTTTTAGGGGGGAGTGCAAATCTGGCAGGTTTTTAATGCAAAACAAGCCAAAAACTGACCTCACCCCTAGTTGGGTGTACATGTTGGTCACCTGTGTTATCTGAGGGATTTATGTGTTTGTGTTGGTCTGCTTTTTCTGTTACGTATGTCATAGCTCTAGCCCTGCTAAAGTACTGCACAGCCAGGGGTGCTGTGAGACTCCTTGAGAATCCCATAGACTTGCCTTCTAGTCTATCGAGAGGCCTGAGTCAGCCCTGTTAATTCTTTAAGGAAAAATGCACAGCTGTGTGACTCCATCTGAAAGTCAGATCCGGCTGTCTGATCTTTGGCTTCGCTTTGATTATGTATTTTGTTGTTACTTGCATGTTGCAGGCACAGGCCAGGCAGCTGTGCTTTTGATGCAAAATTGAGAACTGGGTGCCTATTGGATAACTTTTGAAGCCAATGCATGTAAAATTAATTGCCTCAATAAGTCCAGTGAACCTTTGATCACTGAGGAGTAACAGGTTTAAGAAGCAAAACCCAACTTTAGTATAGCAAACAAACCCAAAATTCAGCATATAATATTCTGCCCATCTGTCATATAGGTGTGAGAACCTTGCATATACAGTGGTGCCTCGCAAGGCGAAAAGAATTCGTTCCGCGAGTCTTTTCGTATTGCAATTTTTTCGTCTTGCGAAGCACGGTCCGTCGCAACTGCGCCTCTTCAAGCGGCTTTTAAAAAAAAGCGCAAGACGTTTTCATCTTACGAAGCAAGCCCATAGGGAAATTCATCTAGCGAAGCAACGCAAAACCGAAAAACCCTTTCGTCTAGCGAGTTTTTCGTCTTGCGAGGCATTCGTCTTGCGGGGCACCACTGTAGATGGAATTAAACAGGCTTCACTTTATTTTCTCTCTCCCCACTCCCCGCATAGTTTACATTCCCTGCCCTTCAGACAGTAAACAATGCACATACTGTTGAAAAACCATAAAATGAAGATCCCTTTTCTTTGGAGGCTTTTGGAGTCATGGTTGAATCCCCTGCAAAACTCTTTGATTTACTTGCATGATTGAAAACAACTATTTTACAATGCTATGTGCTATTCCCAGGTGCCCATCATTGAGATCCCTGGCTATGGCAACCTTTCTGCTCCGTTGATCTGTGACGAGCTGAAAATCCAGAGTCAAAATGACAGAGAGAAACTTGCAGAAGCCAAGGAAAGATTATACCTGAAAGGATTTTATGAGGGAGTAAGTAAAAAATTAAGATTTTCACAAGAGGGTGTGTGTGTTAGAGAAGTGAATTTTGTTTCTTTTTTTGTGGAGATGTTTGTATGCCACCACTTCTGCTTTTTTAAATATAAGGGTGAAAAGGAATTCATCCCAACTCTGATTGCTTGGTGACTCAATGGATTTGAACACACCATTTTCTTTATTTACTACAGCCTTTCCCAACTTGTTTTGGACTCGCCTCAGCTAGGCAATGGTCAGGGCGCTGGGAGTTGTAGTCCAAAGCATCCGGAAGGGCACCAGGTTGGGAAAGCTAATTCACTTTATGGTTTGTTTCACTGAATGCAAGACTTGTCCTGTTCTCTTTTGGTCTCTGTGTGTTCCTTTGGATACATAACTAATCTGTAACTGGTACAGTCATACCTTGGATCCCGAAAGCCTTGCGAGTCTAACGTTTTGACTCCGGAACGCCACAAACCTAGAAGTGAGTGTTCTGCTTTGCAAACATTCTTTGGAACCTGAACGTCCAGCATGACTTCCGCAGCTTCCAATTGGCTGCAGGAGCTTCCTGCAGTTAATCGGAAGCCGCGCCTTGGTTTCCGAATGTTTTGGAACTCGAATGGACTTCCGGAATGGATTCCATTCGACTTCTGAGGTACCACTGTATTTGGCATGTATGGACTGGCTAGGCTTCGTTCATTTTAGGCGATTTTCAGACTTTGACCTGTTTGGATTTAGGGATACTTCTCAAAAATTGCCTTCTGTTGAATCTAAGGGAAGGCTGGATCCAGACAACTTAGCGGAAGGGAAAAAAATCCTAGTGATTTGCAAACACAAGCAGTAGCAAAAGATTCATGAAGTACTATATAGATAGGTTTTATGGCAGTTCTCATGCTTACAAAAGTGTAAGTGCAACTAAAGCATTTCTTTTAACTTTTTTCGCGCAGTGCCCTAGAGTTATGTGCGACAAACACTTGTATGTGAGGAAAGATTATTTTCACATTAGGAGTGGCAGCTATATTTCAGGTAGTCAACCTTTTAACCAGAGATGCCAACTCTGTAACCAAATCTCTTATGCCTGCAAGGCATGTGCTCTCCCACTGAAACATAGCTGAACATTTTTAAAAACTCCTATTGCTTTTCCATAATGAAGTATGTCCAACACCTTTTGTCTTCGTATTAAAAGAGGCTAGATATTCAAGACTACTAGAGATTGATTTACCCAGGGGGTTTTCAAGTATCGCAAACAGATGTGTCTTCTTGAAGAGTAATGGCTTGCTTTCATCAGACATGTAAATTAGACATCCCTTTATACATTTGACTCTGTTCTTAGAATAGCTTTGTCCATTCACATTTAAGGCTATAAAGCTAAACTCTGATTTACTCATGGGACAATTTATCAAGTGTGTGTGTTTTTTTAAAAAAATTGCACACGGGTATTCTAAAAATTAAAAAAAATGAAATTCCTTATTACAGGCAGCTTAATTGAAATTCTGTGGTCCTCTACTGCCTGTCCACACCTTGTCCCCTTCTTCTGTTGTTTCCCTGTGTCTGTTCTAGATTGCAGGCCTCTTGGGGTAAGGACCGATCATATCTGTTCTTTGTGAAGTGTTATGCACATATCAGAGGTGCTTTATGAATGAATGAATGAATGAATAAACTTTTGCTGCCATTTTGCGCATATATATGTATATATATATATCTCCTTTGATGTACTCTGTTTTGAAGAGTTATTTCGCTTTTGAGGTCAGGAAATTTCTAGGATTAAAACCACTGATTCATTTACAATTATTGGATTTATGTGGGTTTCTTGCAGGCATCCTCTAGGAGGAAAAGGGACGGAGACCAGCTTCCTCACATATAAACTGAACTTCTAAAGCAGTTTGTAATCTCTGCAATGACTTCCCTTTTCAGATAATGCTCGTGGAGGGATTCAAAGGCCAGAAGGTGCAGGATGTCAAGAAGCTTATTCAGAGGAAGATGGTAGACAATGTGTGTAGTGGTTTGTATTGTATTTTAAGATTATACAGTGGCTTCCACAACACAGTTATTGCTTGCTTGTCTCTACAGAGCACAGCTTGATTTTTTGAAACACAATCGTAGCCACGTGAAACTAAGCAGCACTAAGTCAAGTGCTTTGGTTTTGTTGCAAAACAGAAATTATTATGCTTCACCTGTCAAATAGAAATAGCTGCTTTATTTAGATGGGTGCTTTGAATCCTGCAGAGCTTGCTGTATTCTTTAGTGAACTAATCCTTATCTGTTTGCTAAAGGCAAGATTGGTGGCTTTGAAAGTAACTGTTTAGGCATATTGGAAAAGAGCAGACTGTGGCGTGGTGACATTTCTGTCCCTATAAAGTTTTGAAAAGGAAAGACCATGGGAGCAGGGAACTGATGGGGTGGAGGTCTTCCTTCCTGCAGTCCACTGGCCTATGTCAGCACAGAACTCCCCATTTCTACCCACCAAAAGTGCAGATGGGTAGAAAGCCCCCAAATAGGGCGTTGGGCTGGCTTGGGATCCTTAGGCCTCTGAGCTACCCCCCACAGTTTCAGGCCTGATCTAGGCCCGATATCTGTGCCAGAGACATGCTGGCATAACCTGGAACAAGCTTATGCCTACCCCCCTGCCTTCTGTCCCAGCTAGTGTGAGCAAAGGGGCTGGGGATGCTCTGTTGGTTCCACTGCTCTATCATGCCCCATTGTTGCTTCACTTGGGCTTTAGATTGCTCTGCAGTTTTGAATTCTTCCTATCTTACCATGCAGTGGTTAAATCTGGTGTACTTGCACAGTTCTTTCACAAGAGGGCAGCTGAAGTACTGAGAATCATGACTTTTGTTCCATTGGCTTGATGCTGTCCATCTTTTTGAGATTTTCTTGATTGTGGAATTATTTTTATTGCATCAGGAAAGCGTTTGCTCTGGATGGTCCAGGCTGTAGAAAATAAAGCTCCATAATATAGTCATGTAATGACAGTGAGTCCCATTGTATAGACAAAGGAACAGTCAAGCATGAGTTGAAAGCCATGCACATGGGACAATTGAGTTGCCACAGTTAGGTAGCTGCTTCCTTGAACTGCCTTGACTATTGCTGGGCATATTCCCACTCTTGTGCCACAGAAATTAAATAAACTCTGTCCCTGTCTGCTCTTCCAACAGAACTGGTGAGCATAGGTTTGGATTATTAAATTGCTATTATTAGTCAAATGGAATTCAGGATAGTTGCATGGCTAAAGCTACTTCCCTATTTCATAAATATTCCTCTTTTTTGTCCCAGCATTGTAATCCCATCCTTTTCTTTATTTAGCATGAAGCAATGGTTTATATGGAGCCAGAGAAACAAGTCATATCTAGATCTGCCGATGAGTGTGTGGTGGCTCTTTGTGACCAATGGTGAGTTGGAAGGAAAGATGGAGCCAAGTTAGTTGCATCCCTCACCGCCCTTCATTTTAAGTCCTTTTGTCTGATTTTTAGGTACTTGGACTATGGTGAAGAAAACTGGAAGCGACAAACTTTTGAATGTTTGAAAAACCTTGAGACGTAAGTTGTGGGGGATAGGGGCAAGGTAGATGTGGGCTGACATAAGCCCAGGAAGAGACAGCAAGGGTTAATTATCTTGCTTTTTCAGGTTTGGTGATGAGACACGAAGAAATTTTGAAGCCACTCTGGATTGGTTGAAAGAACATGCCTGTTCAAGGACATACGGATTAGGTAGGATAAAACTTTTCCTATTGTTTAATTGGGAACTCTTGGCTATAGGAGCAATTTAATATTCTAAATATTTTTTAAAGCATATCTGCAATGGCTGATTCCCATAGAGACAACATACTCAGAAAAATTAACATCTGTCATGAGCTGAAATCAAGGCACACCTCACTTTTCCATGTAGAAGCATATTCTAGAGATTCATATAACTCCAATGAGGAGTATTGATTCAGAAGTAGCTTGGGATAGGACCCCCAAGTGTCACTCCCTGAAAAACTCAAGCATGCTCCTTTCAGGTGTACCTCAATTTCTAAGACGTTGAGTGAGGCACAGTTTACCGTACTAATGGCTGCCAACAGAGACAAGCTGATAAATATTGAGTTGTTTTAATCTGAAATGTAAAAAGGCTCTTAAGCGTTTTTTTGTTGACAACTAAGGAATGTGCTGACTACAACACAAATAATTTATTTTGCTATATTTTTAGGCACACGTTTGCCTTGGGATGAGCAATGGTTGATCGAATCTCTCTCCGATTCCACTATCTACATGGCTTTCTATACGGTTGCTCATCTCCTCCAACAGGGTAATCTCCGGGGACAAGGACAGTCTCCATTAGGGATCAGGTGAGAAGAAAAGTTTCCCAGGGTATAGTGTTTTACATAATAATAATAATAATAATAATAATAATAAATATAATAATAATAATAATAATAATTAATACTAATTTATTATTTATACCCGTTCGAAAGCACATCAAAGTGCAAGTAGATAAATAGGTATCGCTCCGGCGGGAAGGTAAACGGCGTTTCCGTGCGCTGCTCTGGTTCCCCAGAAGCGGCTTAGTCATGCTGGCCACATGACTCGGAAGCTGTACGCTGGCTCCCTCGGCCAATAAAGCGAAATGAGCGCCGCAACCCCAGAGTCGGTCACGACTGGACCTAATGGTCAGGGGTCCCTTTACCTTTTTATCTGGCTGGGTTTCCCCAGCCACTCTGGGTGGCTTCCAACAGAACACTAAAAATCCCTGCCATTATTATAGTGTCTTCATGTTGATTCACACTGTGTACCAGGTCTGGAACGAATTCGATTCTTTGCAGGACAACTGTAAACTGCCACATAGTTAGAAAAAATGGTTATCAGAAACCACCCTGATTTTTAATGTTAGTTCTGTTTCCCCAGGAAATGAAAAAAGTGTTTGAAAAGAGAACCAGATGGCTAATCTTCACCTTCCTGGCAATCTGTCTGCAATCATAAATAGTTGAGGTTAACTATCCTGTTAACTGCTTATGTAGTCCACCACTATGCATTCAGTACGGTAGATATATCTTCAGATATAAAGGCTATTATAGAACCTCTAGCAAAGGCATGGGGAACCTGTGGTCCTTGATATGTTGCTGGACCACAACTCCCATAGTCCTTGACTATTGGTTATGTTGGATGGGGATGATGAGATTTGGGAGTTCATCAACATCTGAAAGGCCACAGGTTCCCCATCCTTGTTCTATGATCAAAACTCTTTCTTCAAGCAATTTTCTCAATACCAAATTGTCTAATTTGACCTTCCAGCATTATTGCTTCTCTTAAACTTAAGGTTAGTCTTCTGTGGCATACAAGATGAAGGATTATAGTTTTGTATTCAGTATAGAATGTTAATTAGCTCCTGTCTTCTTGCTTCAAAATGTCTCTTTCTAATGAGGTTACTGCTGTGGTCGATTATGCAGTGGTTACTGCTGTGGTCAATTGCACTTTTAAATTGGGGAGTTAACTAGATGAAGGTGGAGCATATCTTCTCTGGGTGAAGCCACAGATGAACGCTTTAGAAATGGAAATCCTAGCGATATTCCAGCAAACTCATTCCTTTTTTAAACCTGAAGGTAACTGAAGACAGGAGGATTGGTTCAAATGAGAGCTATTTTTCATAGGAATAATCTTTTTAAGGTAGCGTAGTGTCTGGTGAGTCTTTCCTCTGAACTCTTAATTGGACTGCATAGCAGTTGTCTGGCTCGCTTTTTCTCTCATTAGAAAAAGCAAAGTGAAATGAACAGAATTTTAGCTTCACAGGAGCACTTCCCTTTGCTCCCATTGCTCTAGTCAAAGTTTGTGGCTATCTTAAGAGGTCATTATGCAAACCCTTCTATTGCATTTGATGTCTTAATTCAAATTTGCTGATTAAATTTCTAAAGGGAAATAGAAAATTGAGTTAAGGTTAATCCAAGCAACTTCTTTAATAACATTTTCAAAGAATGTACGTATGGCTCAAGTCAAGACATAGGGTGGAATTCAGTGTGGCTCTATTGAATTTAGCATCTGCGAAAGCGTGTGAGCTTGCCAGACAGAATGATTCCCCCTAACCCCCATGTGCACTATTCTGGGGGTTCTCTTGAACTGCCCCAAGCCAATTTGGGGTGGCACATATGGGGTGGAGACAGGGCAAAGCCCCTTGAACAGGCAGAGGCTCTTGTGAAACTTGCCCATATGAGTCACCACTCAATCTGTATGTGACTCTTAATTCTGGACACAAGGAAATTTACAGTTGTATATTTTTCCCATATACATTATACCTGGAATGGGGGGGGGTATTTTCATACCTCAAATTGGAAAAAAAACCATTTCTGGCTTTGAAAAAATGGCTTTGAAAAAATAAATAAAACCAATAACTTTTACTATTAATGAGGTGCAAACCTGGAATGGTAACCGAGTGTTCCCACATGTGTGAACTCTATTCTCAATGGCAGATGTTGGCATCAGGTCTAGTGTGGCTGCAGCCCAGGTTCAAAATGTATTCTGTATTTTTATGCTTTGAACTACCCTGAGATATTCAGATGAAGAGTGGTGTAAATATTTAACAAATAAATAAAAATGAATAGGAGTCTTGGTTTGCAGGTAGTACTTTGTCTCTACAGTCAACCCAATGTGTGCTATATTGATGGCACATTAATGAGATTTGTTACTAGTTGAAATGTTCACCCACTATTTCTAGCTTGTGGAGTCTCTCGATTCTGATCCATACTCTAACTTGGCAACTTTTGGAATTCTGCCTGGGTCAGAGGAATGTGCCACAGCGTAGGCACCGGCAGATATTCCTGTCGACCTCCCCGCGTCTCCACTCTGCTGATAAGCAGGCGAGGTCCCGGCGATTCATCTCAGATGTGTGAGAGGAACACACCGTTCTTCGTCTCTCTCCTTTGGTGTCCCCCAGGAGGGGAAAGAAGCAGACAGAAAACTATTTACATCTTTTATTTCTGTCTCTCATATCAGTACAGAGAAACGTGTCTGCACTCGACAACAGCAAGAAGAAACTCCACCCATGTACTTCCAGTACAGGTCATATGACACACTCACTGAGCTAACATCCGGTGCTCAGTACAGAATGGACTGCCCCTTTGTTTCCATGGCAACAGTCACAAACATCCTTGCTGGCTTTCCAGCCACAAGCAGCTGACTGAGCTGCTGGAGCCTTTGCTTGCTGCAGCATTGGTGCTTTATGGTAACATACTCCCCCTAAAGTATCAATGCGTGCTGCGAGCAAAGCGTCATCCAGAGAAGAAAACAAACAGTTGTTATACTTATAACATTCCCCTGTTGTTTCAGTTCCACCCTTGGAACTACCCGCCACTGGTTTTACCAATGTACCTCTCTGGTTGTGTGACTTCGCATTTCCTTGGTTAACAACTCTCTGTTGTGCCTTTGTCTCTGACTCAGACACAGCTTCAATCTGTCCTTGATCATTTACAACAGCAACATATGCAAGGTTAGCAAACTCCTCTGAATACCTCTTGGGTGGTATACCCTTCGTTGCTCTCTCAGACCTACGTAAGAGCTGCTGCTCTTCTCTGCTTTCTGGTTCAGCCTCTGAACTCTCTGGAGAACCAGTACTAAGCTTAATCAGTGGTTCATCCTCCTCTTCTGAGGGTCTAGTCATCATTTGAGATTTCCTCTCAATGACTGTGACAACTGAGCTGTCTGAGCTATCAGTGTCATCATCATCAGTACCACTGAACTCAATAAGGTCAAACTCATCATCATCATCAGAATCATCTGTGGAAAAAGTATGAACAATCACTCTCTCCTGTTCGGGAGCACTCTCTAGAAATTTTGTGAGAATCACCTGACCAGATTCAGACAAAATTACTCTGTAGAGACCTTTTTCATAACCCACAAAGATGCCTCTGGCATTCTTTACCCCACTTGGAGCTTCTGTTCTCACATGAGATCCGAAAACCTTAAAATAGGCAACAGAAGGTTTTCTATTAAACAGCTTCTCAAAAGGAGAACATCCCAACTCTGTTGAGACTTTTCTCAACCACACATGAAGATAGGACGCTAAAGATTCGGCCCAATAATCATGTGGCAAATGTGAACTTAGCAATTGCGCATGCATCCCCTTTTGCAATTCTTTGTTCACCCTAACACAGACACATTTCTTCCATGCTTCTTCGGAAGTAGCAAGTTTGTGTCTTATCCCTTTTCCATCCAGGAACCTCTGGAAATCCTGTAAAAGAAAAACTGGCTTGTCATCTGTGAAAAGACAATCAATGTTAGCATCATGCATACTTTTAACCTTGTCACAAAACTCCTGAAACTTTTCTAAAGTTTCCTGCGGCTTCTTCATCAAGTAAACCCAAGAATAATTAGTGTAACAATCAACACACACAAGGTAATATTTTGCTCCGCCTCTAGATGGTTCTAAAGGACCAATCACATCAGCATACACCCGCTGAAAAGCTCTGTGGACCTTCTTAGACACCTTCCTGGTGTTCACACTGGTCACACCTGCAAGAGAAATTTCGTTAGAATCAGAAGTATTACATTTCATGTAATCACTTTGATCAAAAGTCAACAAATACAGTCCATCTTTCTCTTTGGCAGTAAGAAACAGTTCTCCATCTTTGTAGATCTTGCATCTTTTAGCATCATAGTACAGTTTTAGTCCCTTCTTTGCAATCTGCGACACACTCAGCAAATTAAATCTCAGTTCTGGAACCAGGTAAACATCGCTTATAGTCAAGTTCAGACTCTCAAGATACACAGTTCCAATTCCGGTCGCTTCCAGTTCTTGACCGTTGGCTTGTTTCACTGTGAAGCTTTGCTTCTTCAACGTCGAAAACAGTTCTCTGTGTGGGCAGAGGTGCTTCGTGGCGCCGGTATCGATTATGAATGCATTCCCAACATCTGGCGTGGTTCCTTTCGCCATCATAGCCTTTGCAGGTTTCACCTGGCAGTTGGTACGGCTTTTGCTTGACGCCTCAGGCTTTGTAGAGCTGTTCTTGGCTCCTTTTGACTGTCGCGGCTTCTTACAGTTCCGCTGTAGATGCCCAGTCTGTCCACAATTATAGCATCGGACGGCACTCAATGCTACGGCATCACCAGCAGTGGGAAGATTTGAACTCTGTTCTTGCCTCCCTCTGTCTTTCACTTCCAGTGCAGCAAGTCTGTCGTGTTCGTTCAGGACGACGGCAGACACCCTTCCCGCGGTTAGATCCTGAGCAGGTAGCGAACCAAGCTGACTGGCAACAACCTTTTAGGTGCGATTCAGGCTGTTTATCATCATGAAGCAAAACACTTCCTCCTGTAGACGGAAATTGCGTTCCACCATCTGTTGACGCAGATACTTCATCTCTGTCAGGTGCGCTTGAACATCTCCATCAGGCGCTAATCTCAGATTGGTCAACTTCTCAAAATACAGCAACGCTGAAGAACCAGCATCTCTCTGATGCGTTGTACGCAGCGCGTTCCAAACCTCTTGCGCAAATTCCAAATGCTGTATATGCACAAGCTGCTCATCTGAGACACACAGAATTATAGCAGTCCTAGCCTTCACATTCTGTGACTCCCAAGCACGCGTTGGTGCTGCAGGGATGGGATTCTCAATCACCCCAAACAGTCTCTGATTCTGCAGTAGGGCCTTCATCTTTACAGACCAAGATGAATAATTGTCATTGGTCAGGAGGGGTGGAGAAGGCAAACCTCCCCCCTTCTTGGCATCCATTTTGAGTCCTTGCATTGACTCTAAAAACACAAGCCTCTAAAATCCAATAGCTGGCTTGTTTACTCTCTAGACACCTGGCAACTCTGACACTGGCTGCGTTGGAAAGTCCCTTCCAGCAGTTCGTGAGGACCTAGTCAAAACAAACTTTGTTTTCGCCTCTCTGAAGCATAGTCTTCTGAAGGACGTTGCTTAGCAACAGCGCATTCCTTTCCTCGGACAGGAAACCACAAGAATGCCTGGAATGCAGGCCTCTTCTAAGTTGGAGCTGCTTTCCCACACTCGCTTTCCGTGAAGCAGAGAATGAATCATTCTGCATTCACTCTTTTTAGCCCTTAAAAGTCTCATACCTTGAGCATCGGCTTGGCTGTCAGCTTCTTCTTCTGGTCAGCTTCTGGCTGCAGAGAATCAGCCTCTCAAATCAGGCTTCCATGGAGCAGAGGAGGACAATTGACCAACCTCTCATCCAGATGTCCGATGGACAGCAACCATCCGAAGGCTGCCACTGTTGGAATTCTGCCTGGGTCAGAGGAATGTGCCACAGCGTAGGCACCGGCAGATATTCCTGTCGACCTCCCCGCGTCTCCACTCTGCTGATAAGCAGGCGAGGTCCCGGCGATTCATCTCAGATGTGTGAGAGGAACACACCGTTCTTCGTCTCTCCCCTTTGGTGTCCCCCAGGAGGGGAAAGAAGCAGACAGAAAACTATTTACATCTTTTATTTCTGTCTCTCATATCAGTACAGAGAAACGTGTCTGCACTCGACAACAGCAAGAAGAAACTCCACCCATGTACTTCCAGTACAGGTCATATGACACACTCACTGAGCTAACATCCGGTGCTCAGTACAGAATGGACTGCCCCTTTGTTTCCATGGCAACAGTCACAAACATCCTTGCTGGCTTTCCAGCCACAAGCAGCTGACTGAGCTGCTGGAGCCTTTGCTTGCTGCAGCATTGGTGCTTTATGGTAACAGGTACCACTGTACTGCAGTCACGCAATCAATCAGTAGCTGAACTGGGTTCCACACAGTCAGCAAAAACAACAAAAAAGAGCCGCAAAAACAAAAATGCAAAATAAATAGCAAAAACATACAGACTTCAGCCTAACACTCAAATCAGAAGTGTAACACTCAAAACGGAGCACGTTCGGCTTCTGAAAAAAGTTTGCAAACTGGAACATTTACTTCTGGGTTTGCAGTGTTTGGGTTTCAAGTTGTTTGAGTACCAAGGCGTTTGAGAACTAAGGTACCACTGTATACTTTATTCTGTATACACTGTAGTACTTATACTTAGCAGCATAATAGATGCTTAAGATAACTGTCACTATTTCTCCCCTGCATAACTTTTGTCCTAATCTGTGCAGGGCAAACCAGATGTCCAAAGAGGTTTGGGACTACATCTTCTTTAAGACAGCGCCATTCCCAGCAACAAAGATCCCCAAAGCAGCTTTGGATAAACTGAAGCAGGAGTTTGAGTATTGGTATCCAGTGGATCTGCGTGCTTCTGGCAAGGACCTTGTTCCGAATCACTTGTCATACTACCTTTATAATCATGTGGCCATGTGGCCAGATCAAAGGTTGGTTTGAAGTACTTTCAAATCTTTAGCTGCAGCCACACACACACAGTCACAATAAGTCTTCATTGCAGACCTCTTTTGAGTTCATCTGAGGCCTGAAAGTGAATTGCTCCTGTACAGAGGAAGAGACATTTGCAAGATCTGTGTGGGATTAAAACATGGCTATAACTTTATTAAACAGCTAATAGGCACCTGAGCCTCGATTTGATCATTCTTCCGTCCAGTTATACAATGCAGATTAATTAACACTTAATTGAGGCTTTGGGAATGGCTATCTCCTGCTGCCTCCCAGATGGGTTGTCCTCACTCTGGCTCCAAGCCTAAGAATAGTAGTGTGTCTTGCACTGTTCATTGCCAATAGCCTTCAATGTGCACCGAGGAGGGCCTGTCATAGTTGCTTGTCCACAAGCCCAAATGTCTTCAGGGTCAAAAGATTGCTAGGCCTCAAGGAATTTGGTTCCCCAGGTGCCCTCCAGACAGTGTGCATGATTGATTTGGATAAGCCTCACTTCACTACCTGGGTGCCTTAGGATGCTCACCGTCTTACACTATTTTCAAGAGCTCAGTGTTCAGAGTGTGCTGCAGAATATGTATGTTGTGAACTGGACACATATATAAAAATAAATAAATGTTTTCTGGCCCTTCCCTCTTGGAGGATATGTAATCAAAGTTTTAAGAACAAGCACCATACAAACTGCAGCAAAGCTTTATTCTAATTTGTGTAGTTTCTCTGGGTGGCATGAAGGTGGCCTCCAGAACAACCAAGGGTTTCAGTGTCAGGCCTATTCAACCAGGAGAGTTGAATCCATGTGATCTAGGAGACAGTAGCTGGTTCTTATGTTCCATAGGTTCTCTTAACATTGTATTTCGTTGACATATATGCATACTGTATTTGCTTTTTGAACCTTAACACATCCATTGCATTTGAGCAAAGACATAGTGCATGTCCTGCATTTCTTTTCCCTTCAAGAATATCGTCATCCCTGTGGCTCTGCTTCTGGGAGGGCCTTTAAAAGTTTAAGAAAAATAAAAGAATCTTTTTCATGTATGTCTTCTAATGCAGAGAAAAATGGCCAGTATCTGTAAGAGCAAACGGGCATCTCCTCCTAAATTCAGAGAAGGTACTTTATTTGTTTATACTTTTGTGATGGTTAGGACTGACAGATCTCAACAATGAAAACCAGGCAGAAATCTTTATTTGGGTAGAGTGAATGAGGGTTAGAATGAAATGAATATAAAAATGTCTACGTGTGAGTGTTGGTGTGTGTTTATTTCAGGGGAGTTCAGTTTTATTATTGTTCTCATGGATAGCACATTGCTTAACTTTTCTCATCAGACAGTGGACAGATTTCCTGTAACCCGCCTCTGTTTGACATTCCTATCCCACAGATGTCTAAATCTACAGGCAACTTCCTCACTCTGTGCGAAGCTCTGGATAAGTTTTCTGCTGATGGTAAGAGGGCATATTAGCTTGGCATTGGAAAAAAAATCTGCTAAAACTGTTGGCCATGTTATACTGGTAAGCCTTAGCCAAATTGGAAAACAAGAATAGGGGGCACACTGGTTCTTCATTTCCAGCTACTAGTGTAAATTTTTAATTTAACCCTTTTTTGTGTCAACCCAGAGCTATTGAAGAAGGCACCAAATTCAAAATGAGCCAAATTGCATCTGGAAAGAAAGAATCAGAAATGCAACTAGTTATATTTGGAGCTGTGGCTACAGAAGGAGTTTGAATTCAAGCTGGATTACAAACCGTAGCAGGAATTGGAAGCACAATTAAGAGTGTGCCCTTGATTTTTCCTTTGAAATTGACTGCCCATTAATAAATTGACTGATTAATAGGTGCCCAGCTCCACCCACCTGTCAAAGTGGCATGGCAGGGAGGAGCTTTTGATCTGGCCCACCAGCTAGATCCAGTTCCTCACCCCTGCTGTCCATGGAAAACAGGAGCTCCAGCTGATCAGCCTTTTCAGGTTGCATATTGGGAGGTCATGACAGGAAGGACATGCCAATGCATGAGAACTTCAAAATGTTTGTCAGTGCTATTCTTTGAGCATGTTCTTCCCCACTGAAAATCTTTCTAACTGTTGTAGTTGCCTTCTGAAATGTAATTTCAATGAAATTTCAATGAAGTTGTCTTCTGAAATGTAATTTCAATGAAGAGTTGCAGTGATGCTGTCTATGATGTTTTTAGCAATGTTCTCAGATATTGATGTGGAAAAGTAGTTGGGAGTCAGGCTGTACTGTCCTTTTTACAGGGCACCTGATGTTCTAACACTGACTTGGTTTCCTTCTAGGCATGCGGCTGGCATTGGCTGATGCAGGTGATACTGTTGAAGATGCAAACTTTGTGGAAGCCATGGCAGATGCTGGCATCCTCCGCCTGTACAACTGGGTCGAGTGGGTGAAGGAAATACTTGCTAACTGGGACAGTTTGAGAAGTGGGCCTGCCACCACCTTCAACGACAGAGTTTTTGCCAGGTACCATGAACAAGACCAACTTTCTAGCTCAGAAAAAAAATGTGGATCCCTCAGGACTGTTCTGTATAATCATGTTAAATCACAGATTCCTGCATGTTGGCACTTCTCTTTTCTTTCGATCTAACTATAACTTTCTCTGTTCTTCTCTTCCTCCATGCCCTGCCCAGTGAAATGAGTGCAGGCATCATGAAAACAGATCAAAACTATGAGAAGATGATGTTTAAGGAAGCTCTGAAAACAGGCTTTTTTGAATTTCAGGTAGGCTGTCCACTTTCTGTAGCACAGGATTTTAAAAGTTTGACACTTAAAATACATTTAAAGAATGCAATAACAGTTGGTGGTAAAGCAGTTGGTTTGAAATTTTGCTGCCTGCTAGAATAATAGTTTTACTTGGCTCTGCTACTTCTGACCCTTTAGTGGGAGATGCCAGGGATTTAACATGCACACAATTCAGCACTAAACTAAGACCTCTCCCACAGTGGCCGGTCTGCTTTTGCTATGTTGTGCAGCACAGATTTAGCATTATGCTAGAAGGGTAGGTAGAAAGACATAAAATTCATATTCCTGTAGCCAGTAGTCTTTGTTAAGCATTATACTTCCACAGGATGTTATTTCCCTTCTGACAACCAGGGATTTATAGTCATTGGCAGGCAGTAAAGAGGGAGGGCCAATAATTAAAGAAAAAATTGTTTCCTTTATCTCTCTCTTCTTTTAGCAAACTTAATTTTAATCAAGGATGGATGGATCAGAAAATGTATTCCTGCTGCCATTAAAAAGCAGGATGCTTTTCACTTTAGTCCATAAGGTGTCAGCAACTCTCCAAAATATCTGCAGCAGCATATTGCTTTGCTTAATAATGAATTGCTCTGACTCCTTTACGCAGCTGACTTTCAGGAGTGTGGTTCGGCTGGCTGAACTATGTGCATAATAATCTATCATATTTATTGCCTCTTTTTTCCCTTACTACTTAATGGTAGCTTTTTATGTGGGCCATTCAGAATGATAGTGCCTAATATACAGTTACAGTTATCCTTGACTTTTATGTCTGTGCCGATAGATGTCTTTTTTAAGAGCCATAATAATGTAAAGCTATATAATGTCCCACTGGCAGAATTTCATTTGGTCCTAATCCCAGCAGGTTTTTTTTTTAAAATAAAAAATATGGTCCTTTTAATAATCCATTATAGGATTATAAGTAGTTTATGTTTTAAGGACATATTAAAGCAAGGAGATTGGCTTTTATGCAATGCTTTTCCATGACAGTTAGACTGTTTTTACGGTGCTTGTGCTGGCTCTCTTTCAGGCAGCAAAAGACAAGTACCGTGAACTAGCTATCGAAGGAATGCACAGGGACTTGGTGCTCCAGTTTATCGAATCTCAGACTCTCCTGTTGGCTCCAGTCTGCCCTCATGTGTGTGAACATATTTGGGCATTGCTGGGCAAGGTATGGCTGTTTATTTATCGCTAGTGAACCGCTTTGCAGTCGTCACATTTTCCCTCTTTGTGATCATATCTCAGCTAAATATCAGCAGTTCTGCAAACCAAGCACAATCCATAGCCTTTGTATGGCCCTATTAGACTTCGTCATTATGTTGGAACAAGGAAGGTAAGAACTGTTCCTCTCTTCTAATCCCAGTGTCTGTTGTTAACTCAAATTTAAAGACTGACTCCATCATGAAAGCTTCCTGGCCTGTGCCTGGCCCTGTGGATGAAATCCTGATCCGTTCTTCCCAGTACCTCACAGAAGTAGCTCACGAACTCCGTCTGCGCCTCAAAAACTACATGGCACCAGCTAAAGGAAAGGTAAAGGCCTATGCCCGCCCCCCCCCCGCCCCAGCTGTTCCTACACTGGATGGTTTTGAAGAATCATTCCCTCTGATGAGAAAGGTCTCCTTTTGTTTTCTAGAAAGGCAACAAAGAAGCACCCCAGAAACCATCCCACTGTACCATTTACGTGGCCAAGAACTACCCCCCATGGCAGCACACTACGTTGTCTGTTCTGCGCAAGCATTATCAGGTGATCATCCTACCTAAATTCCCTCCCATTGCTTGCTTGTTGGCTTATTGAACGGTTTTCCATCCTGCCATTCCACCAGACTGTCTGCAACAGGCATAGGCAAACTCGACCCTCCAGATGTTTTGGGACTACAACTCCCATCATCCCTGACCACTGGTCCTGTTAGCTAGGGATGATGGGAGTTGTAGTCCCAAAACATCTGGAGGGCCGAGTTTCCCTATGCCTGGTCTGCAAGGTGGCTTACATTCCAATAATAACTGTAGTAAACCCAGCAGAGCAATATAAGAAACAGTACACAGTAACAGTAATTTGTTAAAGCCAGTAAGAAAGAAAACAAGAATGTCAGCTATCTCCCCATTTTACTTTATTATTTGCTTCTCTCGTCACTTTCTTCTCTCTGTCTCTCCTGAAAATAAAACTAACTTGGCATCAAGTTATTGAATCTAAGGGGGAAATAAGTGTTTCCAGTGTTTTAATAAGATTATTGCAGTTTGGTCGTAATGTCTTTTTTGGGTGCGTGATTATGTTTGCTGTATGACATCATTTCTAGTGATGTTTTGGAAATGGGGTTCATTTGAAAATGGGTTCAGCTTTGTTATCCTTAATCTTTTGCCAAATGCAAAGCTTAGTTAGCTGCTTATTTAAGTGCCTGTTCTGCAGCAATACTGGCTGTGTTCAGACGAGTGTAACTTCCTTATTAGGCAAGGAGCTTTGAGGTCCACTCTAGTCTTTGGTGAGTATGATAATTCTCTGGCTTTGTAAGAAATATACTAGAGCACAATAAATTCTTCTGCCTTAAAACTTGCACAACACTAAGAAATCCGGCTTGAAAAGTTGCAGTCCTTGAATTCTTAAGCTTCTGGAACTGATCCTTTAACTCTTGTGGCACAAGAACAACAGCAGCACTCAAACAGAACAGCTAAGTATCAGAGTTGATTTGTGGATTCGCTGTGTCTTTTCAAACTGCAGTAATGTGGTTAAATTAATTTCCTTCTAATTAGGAACAAGCATGTCTTTGTAACTTGGTGTCCACTGCCATCAATCCATATTGAACAGAAAGAATATGGATCTTACTAACAAGGCAGAATGAATTGTACTTTCCCATTTACTTTGGGGCTCCTATCGATGAAGTTAAATTGTAGGGTGAACTTGGGGAGAGGTTGGGACACTGGCGCTGACAGCATGTAATGTTTCTCTCTCCACCCCACCCTTCTTTATTCTTTTAATAACCCTGTGAGATAGGTTAGGGCCAGAGAAAATGATCTATGGCCACCCAGCAGCTTTGTGGCTCCATGGAAGTTTGCCCAAGGGTTTCCCTGGTCCAATGCTGTAACCACGACACCACCCTGCAGTTCTTTGCATGTGGCACATGAAAAATGCAGTTGTGTGAAAGTGGTAGCAGAGAAAGTTAGAGAAACAGATGCCTGAAATTCCTTTCTCCTGCAGTGGAAGCAGACATATGTCCAAGCGTGGATCCTAGCATACCTTAGGGCCCGCCAAGCCCAAAGAAGCCCATGTATTAGCAGCTATCAGGCTGCTCAATAAACCTGCCTCTCTCTTGATCCTGTTTTTATAGTTCTAGAAGCCAGTACTGTGCTCTTTGTGGGCCACGACATGACGGCACTGCTGTGTGCGGTGTGGTAGATTGCAGCTTGTGAAGGACTGAGCTCATAGATTTTTCTAAATGATTTGGGCTGGGCATGATGTTTAGGGTGAAGCCACACATACAAAGAAAGACTTGCCAAATAAAGATTTGCGGCTGTGTTGTTTTCTCTATTGATTAGAATAACTTTCTAAAAAGCAGTTTTTCAAAGGGAAGTTAGAAGGATGCTCCCCATGGGAATGTACCACAGTATTAAGATCTTCAAGGAGGAAAGTTTTAGGCATCTGGGGTAAACTTAAATGAAGGCTATATGTGCTTGCTACAAAAACGAGAACTGCCATGCTGTGGTTTAATTGGATTTTATTTTATTTTTTAAAAAAGGATCTCATATGTGTTTTTGTTGTAGACCAATGGAGGACAACTACCAGACAATAAAATAATTGCCACTGAACTCAACTCCTTGACAGAACTGAAGAAATACATGAAAAGGGTTATGCCTTTTGTTGCTATGATCAAGGTCAGTCTTCCTGCAGCTTACGGGAGGGGGGTTATTGGTTTGTTTCTGTTTTTTGTTTTTATTGTGTATTTTATCTTTTTTAAATCTTGTTTTTATTTTGTATTTTTCTGTTGTGAACTGCCCTGAGATCTATGGATGAAGGGCAGTATATAAATTTAATAGTAGTAAAATTTCATCCCTTGAAAATTTGAACCAAAATGGGTAATGAAATTGGTGGTCACATTGGCTTGTGTCCAATTATGTTCCTTCACTCACAGAAGGCTCTTCATTCCAGGGGAAGGTTCTGCGAATAGAAAGGGGAGGCAATTTTAGCAAATTCTCTCCTTCCATAGGGTGCCCCAGCCCTCTTGAGCATGTTTTGTGCACAAGGATTGCTGGGGTGTACAAAGGGAGGAGGGTTTAAGGGAAAAAAATATGCCTCTCTCTCCTGTTCATGGAAGCTGGAACAAAGAGCCTAGGACTTAAAAACCCACTTCATTGTTACCAGTTAAATTTGGAAGTAACTACCTTGGGCTCCTGGTTATAGCAAAGACTACCATTTTGTTCTATAGCTTGGGATCACAACTTGAATGCAGCAAGATTTCTCCTGAGAAAAGAAAAAGAGAGAGAGAGACATTAAGAAATACATTTGATAACTGGAGGAGAAAGCATGACTCTAAAAACAGAGCTTATTGGCCACATTTATCTCCCTGCATTATCAGTTAGTCAGAGTAGACTAAAATGCCAGGAGGATTTAACTGATGCACTTAAATAACAACTGTTAAGTAATAATGCCCCACATGGTCATTGCCCAAGCATTTTCTGAGCCTTGATATTGTGCTGATAATTGTTGCTGGCTGCAGTGGGTGTTGTTATATTGTTACTTTAAAACAGTCATGATGGTTTAATGCAATTGCTTTAATAGCTTTTTTTGTCAACCACCTAAAAATGCTCTGACTAGAAGGTGGTGTGTATAGGTTTAAGTAAATCAATAATGTAAATTCCTGTGGCCCATGGCTGTGGAGCAAAATTAGAATGAGAAGATGGTTCATAGGGTGAAGTAAGGATACTGAATTTAATGAGTACTAAATTCACAGAAGTATGATTAACCATATATATATATATATATATATGGTTTTGGTGTCTTCGGGTGTCTTCCCGTGTAAGAGTCGGGGTGTCTGTGCGTCACGTTACTAACTCCTTCCAGTTCATAGAAACAATAAAGAAGCAATACCTACATCCCGATGACCTACTTGTGAGCTTCGATGTTGTATCTCTCTTCACTCAAGTGCCCATTAATGAAGCCTTGACAGCCATTCAAAACAAATACAACCCCCCCAAATACATCCTGGACCTGACCAACCACTGCCTAACCAACACGTACTTCATCCACAATGGACAAAGATACAAACAGATAGAAGGAGCACCTATGGGATCACCCCTCTCACCGGTCATCGCAAATTTGTACATGGAACACTTTGAAACCAATGCTTTAGACAAGTCAGAACACAAACCCAAACTTTGGCTCAGATATGTTGACGACACCTTTGTAATTTGGCCACACGGGAAAGAAAAACTAGATAGCTTCCTCACACATCTCAACAGCCTACACCCCAAAATACAATTCACTATGGAAATAGAAGACAACAACCAACTCCCCTTTCTTGACGTCCTAATCTACAAAAAACCTGATGGCTCCCTAGGACACACTATCTACCGGAAAAAAACACACACCAACCGCTACTTACATGCACAATCACACCACCACCCTGCACAAATAAACTCCGTAGCCAAGACTCTCATCTCCAGAACCAAACGCCTGGCTGACAAAGACCACTTGACAACTGAGTTACAGAATCTCTCAAATGTGTTAATCGCCAATGGATACCAGAAAAACAGGGTTACGAAGCTAATCCAAAAAGAAACACCCCCCAAAAACCAAGACACAGAAGAAAACAATGGCATGGCCCTCCTTCCTTATATCAAGGGCACTACAGACAAAATCAGCAAAATCCTCCATAAACACAATATCAAAACAGCCTTCTGCACCAACCCAAAAATAGCCAATATCCTCAGAAACCCAAAAGACAAAATCCAGCTCGAAAACCAAGGGGTCTATGAAATACCCTGCAAAGTCTGCCCAGCCACGTACATTGGACAAACAAACAGACGAATAAATGCACGTATCGCAGAACACAAGAATGCCGTCAAAAAAGAAGAAAAAACTTCCTCTCTTTTCCAACACATGAAAGAAACAGGACACGAAATTAATTTTGCAGATTCCAAATTGCTCTTTAACATGGAACATCACCACAAGAGAATAATCATGGAAGCCATCGAGATAGAGAAACACCCTCACAACATGAACAAGC